>NW_026968249.1:0-111900 GCF_028390025.1 Pseudophryne corroboree | reverse complement strand
TTAAAGCAGAAATTGGGGTACTTTTGAAATTTTCATTTTTGACCAAAATCGACAGGTTCGGGGCTTAGGGAATTTCTCATATGCCACAAAACGGTTGAAGCTCCTGTTCAAAAATGATGCTCCGAAATCAACTTCTGTCACCTTAGTGATACATTTTGGGATAGTACCTAAAGTTTAAAGCAGAAATTGGGGTACTTTTGAAATTTTCATTTTTGACTAAAATCGACAGGGACGGGGCTTAGGGAATTTCTCATATGCCACATAACGGTTGAAGCTCCTGTTCAAAAATGATGCTTCGAAATCAACTTCTGTCACCTTAGTGATACATTTTGGGATAGTACCTAAAGTTTAAAGCTGAAATTGTGGCACTTTTGAAATTTTGATTTTTGACCAAAATCGACAGGTCCGGGGCTTAGGGAATTTCACATATTTCACAAAACAGTTGAAGCTCCTGTTCAAAAATGATGCTCCGAAATCAACTTCTGTCACCTTACTGATACATTTTGGGATAGTACCTAAAGATTAAAGCAGAAATTGGGGCAATATTGAAATTTTCATTTTTGACCAAAATCGACAGGTCCACGGCTTAGGGAATTTCTCATATGCCACAAAACGGTTGAAGCTCCTGTTCAAAAATGATGCTCCGAAATCAACTTCTGTCACCTTAGTGATACATTTTGGGATAGTACCTAAAGTTTAAAGCAGAAATTGGGGTACTTTTGAAATTTTCATTTTTGACCAAAATCGACAGGGACGGGGCTTAGGGAAATTCTCATACGCCACATAATGGTTGAAGCTCCTGTTCAAAAATGATGCTCCGAAATCAACTTCTGTCACCTTAGTGATACATTTTGGGATAGTACCTAAAGTTTAAAGCAGAAATTGGGGCACTTTTGAAATTTTGATTTTTTTACCAAAATCGACAGGTCCGTGGCTTAGGGAATTTCTCATATGTCACATAACGGTTGAAGCTCCTGTTCAAAAATGATGCTCCGAAATCAACTTCTGTCACCTTAGTGATACATTTTGGGATAGTACCTAAAGTTTAAAGCTGAAATTGGGGCACTTTTGAAATTTTCATTTTTGACCAAAATCGACAGGGACGGGGCTTAGGGAAATTCTCATACGCCACATAACGGTTGAAGCTCCTGTTCAAAAATGATGCTCCGAAATCAACTTCTGTCACCTTAGTGATACATTTTGGGATAGTAACTAAAGTTTAAAACAGAAATTGGGGCACTTTTGACATTTTCATTTTTGTCCAAAATCGACAGGTCCGGGGATTAGGGAATTCCTCATATGCCACAAAACGGTTGAAGCTCCTGTTCAAAAATGATGCTCCGAAATCAACTTCTGTCACCTTAGTGATACATTTTGGGATAGTAGCTAAAGTTTAAAGCAGAAATTGGGGTGCTTTTGAAATTTTCATTTTTGACCAAAATCCACAGGTCTGGGGCTTAGGGAATTTCTCATATGCCACAAAACGGTTGAAGCTCCTGTTCAAAAATGATGCTCCGAAATCAACTTCTGTCACCTTAGTGATACATTTTGGGATAGTACCGAAAGTTTAAAGCAGAAATTGGGGCACTTTTGAAATTTTCATTTTTTACCAAAATCCACAGGTCCGGGGCTTAGGGAATTTCTCATATGCCACAAAACGGTTGAAGCTCCTGTTCAAAAATGATACTCCGAAATCAACTTCTGTCACCTTAGTGATACATTTTGGGATAGTACCTAAAGTTTAAAGCAGAAATTGGGGTACTTTTGACATTTTCATTTTTGACCAGAAGCCACAGGGACGGGGCTTAGGGAATTTCTCATATCCCACATAACGGTTGAAGCTCCTGTTCAAAAATGATGCTCCGAAATCAACTTCTGTCACCTTAGTGATACATTTTGGGATAGTACCTAGAGTTTAAAGCAGAAATTGGGGCACTTTTGAAATTTTTATTTTTTACCAAAATCCACAGGTCCGGGGCTTAGGGAACTTCTCATATTTCAAAAAACGGTTGAAGCTCCTGTTCAAAAATGATGCTCCGAAATCAACTTCTGTCACCTTAGTGATACATTTTGGGATAGTACCTAAAGTTTAAAGCAGAAATTGGGGTGCTTTTGAAATTTTGATTTTTGACCAAAATCCACAGGTCCGGGGCTTAGGGAATTTCTCATATGCCACAAAACGGTTGAAGCTCCTGTTCAAAAATGATGCTCCGAAATCAACTTCTGTCACCTTAGTGATACATTTTGGGATAGTACCTAAAGTTTAAAGCAGAAATTGGGGCACTTTTGACATTTTCATTTTTGACCAAAATCGACAGGTCTGGGGCTTAGGGAATTTCTCATATGCCACAAAACGGTTGAAGCTCCTGTTCAAAAATGATGCTCCAAAATCAACTTCTGTCACCTTACTGATACATTTTGGGATAGTACCTAAAGTTTAAAGCAGAAATTGGGGTACTTTTGAAATTTTCATTTTTGACCAAAATCGACAGGTCTGGGGCTTAGGGAATTTCTCATATCGCAAAAACGGTTGAAGCTCCTGTTCAAAAATGATGCTCCGAAATCAACTTCTGTCACCTAAGTGATACATTTTGGGATAGTACCTAAAGTTTAAAGCAGAAATTGGGGCACTATAGAAATTTACATTTTTGACCAAAATCGACAGGGACGGGGATTAGGGAAATTCTCATACGCCACATAATGGTTGAAGCTCCTGTTCAAAAATGATGCTCCGAAATCAACTTCTGTCACCTTAGTGATACATTTTGGGATAGTAACTAAAGTTTAAAGCAGAAATTGGGGCACTTTTGACATTTTCATTTTTGACCAAAATCGACAGGTCCGGGGAATAGGGAATTTCTCATATGCCACAAAACGGTTGAAGCTCCTGTTCAAAAATGATGCTCCGAAATCAACTTCTGTCACCTTAGTGATACATTTTGGGATAGTACCTAAAGTTTAAAGCAGAAATTGGGGCACTTTTGAAATTTTCATTTTTTACCAAAATCCACAGGTCCGGGGCTTAGGGAATTTCTCATATGCCACATAACGGTTGAAGCTCCTGTTCAAAAATGATGCTCCGAAATCAACTTCTGTCACCTTAGTGATACATTTTGGGATAGTACCTAAAGTTTAAAGCAGAAATTGGGGCACTTTTGAAATGTTAATTTTTGACCAAAATCCACAGGTCTGGGGCTTAGGGAATTTCTCATATGCCATAAATTGGTTGATGCTCCTGTTAAAAATTATGCTCCAAAATCAACTTCTGTCACCTTAGTGATACATTTTGGGATAGTACCTAAAGTTTAAAGCAGAAATTGGGGCACTTTTGGAATTTTCATTTTTGACCAAAATCGACAGGTCTGGGGGTTAGGGAATTTCTCATATGCCACAAAACGGTTGAAGCTCCTGTTCAAAAATGATGCTCCGAAATCAACTTCTGTCACCTTACTGATACATTTTGTGATAGTACCTAATGATTAAAGCAGAAATTGGGGCACTATTGAAATTTTCATTTTTGACCAAAATCGACAGGTCCGGGGCTTTGGGAATTTCTCATATGCCACTAAATGGTTGAAGCTCCTGTTCAAAAATGATGCTCCGAAATCACTTCTGTCACCTTATTGATACATTTTGGGATAGTACCTAAAGTTTAAAGCTGAAATTGGGGCACTTTTGAAATTTTCATTTTTGACCAAAATCGACAGGTCGGGGGGTTAGGGAATTTCTCATATGCCACAAAACGGTTGAAGCTCCTGTTCAAAAATGATGCTCCGAAATCAACTTCTGTCACATTACTGATACATTTTGGGATAGTACCTAAAGATTAAAGCAGAAATTGGGGCACTATTGAAATTTTCATTTTTGACCAAAATCAACAGTTCCGGAGCTTAGGGAATTTCTCACATGCCACAAAACGGTTGAAGCTCCTGTTCAAAAATTATGCTCCGAAATCAACTTTTGTCACCTTAGTGATACATTTTGGGATAGTGCCTAAAGTTTAAAACAGAAATTGGGGCACTATAGAAATTTTCATTTTTGACCAAAATCGACAGGGACGGGGCTTAGGGAACTTCTCATACGCCACATAATGGTTGAAGCTCCTATTCAAAAATGATGCTCCGAAATCAACTTCTGTCACCTTAGTGATACATTTTGGGATAGTAACTAAAGTTTAAAGCAGAAATTGGGGCACTTTTGACATTTTAATTTTTGACCAAAATCGACAGGTCCGGGGATTAGGGAATTTCTCATATGCCACAAAACGGTTGAAGCTCCTGTTCAAAAATGATGCTCCGAATTCAACTTCTGTCACCTTAGTGATACATTTTGGGATAGTACCTAAAGTTTAAAGCAGAAATTGGGGCACTTTTGAAATTTTCATTTTTGACCAAAATCCACAGGTCCGGGGCTTAGGGAATTTCTCATATGCCACAAAATGGTTGAAGCTCCTGTTCAAAAATGATGCTCCGAAATCAACTTCTGTCACCTTACTGATACATTTTGGGATAGTACCTAAAGATTAAAGCAGAAATTGGGGCACTTTTGAAATTTTAATTTTTGACCAAAATCGACAGGGACGGGGCTTAGGGAATTTCTCATATGCCACATAATGGTTGAAGCTCCTGTTCAAAAATGATGCTTCGAAATCAACTTCTGTCACCTTAGTGATACATTTTGGGATAGTACCTAAAGTTTAAAGCTGAAATTGTGGCACTTTTGAAATTTTGATTTTTGACCAAAATCGACAGGTCCGGGGCTTAGGGAATTTAACATATTTCACAAAACAGTTGAAGCTCCTGTTCAAAAATGATGCTCCGAAATCAACTTCTGTCACCTTACTAATACATTTTGGGATAGTACCTAAAGATTAAAGCAGAAATTGGGGCACTATTGAAATTTTCATTATTGACCAAAATCGACAGGTCCACGGCTTCGGGAATTTCTCATATGCCACAAAATGGTTGAAGCTCCTGTTCAAAAATGATGCTCCGAAATCAACTTCTGTCACCTTAGTGATACATTTTGGGATAGTACCTAAAGTTTAAAGCAGAAATTGGGGTACTTTTGAAATTTTCATTTTTGACCAAAATCGACAGGTCCGGGGCTTAGGGAATTTCTCATATGCCACAAAACGGTTGGAGCTCCTGTTCAAAAATGATGCTCCGAAATTAACTTCTGTCACCTTAGTGATACATTTTGGGATAGTGCCTAAAGTTTAAAACAGAAATTGGGGCACTATAGAAATTTTCATTTTTGACCAAAATCGACAGGGACAGGGCTTAGGGAAATTCTCATACGCCACATAATGGTTGAAGCTCCTGTTCAAAAATGATGCTCCGAAATCAACTTCTGTCACCTTAGTGATACATTTTGGGATAGTACCTAAAGTTTAAAGCAGAAATTGGGGCACTTTTGACATTTTCATTTTTGACCAAAATCGACAGGTCCGGGGCTTAGGGAATTTCTCATATTTCACAAAACGGTTGAAGCTCCTGTTCAAAAATGATGCTCCGAAATCAACTTCTGTCACCTTAGTGATACATTTTGGGATAGTACCTAAAGTTTAAAGCAGAAATTGGGGTACTTTTGAAATTTTCATTTTTGACCAAAATCGACAGGTTCGGGGCTTAGGGAATTTCTCATATGCCACAAAACGGTTGAAGCTCCTGTTCAAAAATGATGCTCCGAAATCAACTTCTGTCACCTTAGTGATACATTTTGGGATAGTACCTAAAGTTTAAAGCAGAAATTGGGGTACTTTTGAAATTTTCATTTTTGACTAAAATCGACAGGGACGGGGCTTAGGGAATTTCTCATATGCCACATAACGGTTGAAGCTCCTGTTCAAAAATGATGCTTCGAAATCAACTTCTGTCACCTTAGTGATACATTTTGGGATAGTACCTAAAGTTTAAAGCTGAAATTGTGGCACTTTTGAAATTTTGATTTTTGACCAAAATCGACAGGTCCGGGGCTTAGGGAATTTCACATATTTCACAAAACAGTTGAAGCTCCTGTTCAAAAATGATGCTCCGAAATCAACTTCTGTCACCTTACTGATACATTTTGGGATAGTACCTAAAGATTAAAGCAGAAATTGGGGCAATATTGAAATTTTCATTTTTGACCAAAATCGACAGGTCCACGGCTTAGGGAATTTCTCATATGCCACAAAACGGTTGAAGCTCCTGTTCAAAAATGATGCTCCGAAATCAACTTCTGTCACCTTAGTGATACATTTTGGGATAGTACCTAAAGTTTAAAGCAGAAATTGGGGTACTTTTGAAATTTTCATTTTTGACCAAAATCGACAGGTCCGGGGCTTAGGGAATTTCTCATATGCCACAAAACGGTTGGAGCTCCTGTTCAAAAATGATGCTCCGAAATCAACTTCTGTCACCTTAGTGATACATTTTGGGATAGTACCTAAAGTTTAAAACAGAAATTGGGGCACTATAGAAATTTTCATTTTTGACCAAAATCGACAGGGACGGGGCTTAGGGAAATTCTCATACGCCACATAATGGTTGAAGCTCCTGTTCAAAAATGATGCTCCGAAATCAACTTCTGTCACCTTAGTGATACATTTTGGGATAGTACCTAAAGTTTAAAGCAGAAATTGGGGCACTTTTGAAATTTTGATTTTTTTACCAAAATCAACAGGTCCGTGGCTTAGGGAATTTCTCATATGTCACATAACGGTTGAAGCTCCTGTTCAAAAATGATGCTCCGAAATCAACTTCTGTCACCTTAGTGATACATTTTGGGATAGTACCTAAAGTTTAAAGCTGAAATTGGGGCACTTTTGAAATTTTCATTTTTGACCAAAATCGACAGGGACGGGGCTTAGGGAAATTCTCATACGCCACATAACGGTTGAAGCTCCTGTTCAAAAATGATGCTCCGAAATCAACTTCTGTCACCTTAGTGATACATTTTGGGATAGTAACTAAAGTTTAAAACAGAAATTGGGGCACTTTTGACATTTTCATTTTTGTCCAAAATCGACAGGTCCGGGGATTAGGGAATTCCTCATATGCCACAAAACGGTTGAAGCTCCTGTTCAAAAATGATGCTCCGAAATCAACTTCTGTCACCTTAGTGATACATTTTGGGATAGTAGCTAAAGTTTAAAGCAGAAATTGGGGTGCTTTTGAAATTTTCATTTTTGACCAAAATCCACAGGTCTGGGGCTTAGGGAATTTCTCATATGCCACAAAACGGTTGAAGCTCCTGTTCAAAAATGATGCTCCGAAATCAACTTCTGTCACCTTAGTGATACATTTTGGGATAGTACCGAAAGTTTAAAGCAGAAATTGGGGCACTTTTGAAATTTTCATTTTTTACCAAAATCCACAGGTCCGGGGCTTAGGGAATTTCTCATATGCCACAAAACGGTTGAAGCTCCTGTTCAAAAATGATACTCCGAAATCAACTTCTGTCACCTTAGTGATACATTTTGGGATAGTACCTAAAGTTTAAAGCAGAAATTGGGGTACTTTTGACATTTTCATTTTTGACCAGAAGCCACAGGGACGGGGCTTAGGGAATTTCTCATATGCCACATAACGGTTGAAGCTCCTGTTCAAAAATGATGCTCCGAAATCAACTTCTGTCACCTTAGTGATACATTTTGGGATAGTACCTAGAGTTTAAAGCAGAAATTGGGGCACTTTTGAAATTTTTATTTTTTACCAAAATCCACAGGTCCGGGGCTTAGGGAACTTCTCATATTTCAAAAAACGGTTGAAGCTCCTGTTCAAAAATGATGCTCCGAAATCAACTTCTGTCACCTTAGTGATACATTTTGGGATAGTACCTAAAGTTTAAAGCAGAAATTGGGGCACTTTTGAAATGTAAATTTTTGACCAAAATCGACAGGTCTGGGGGTTAGGGAATTTCTCATATGCCACAAAATGGTTGAAGCTCCTGTTCAAAAATTATGCTCCAAAATCAACTTCTGTCACCTTAGTGATACATTTTGGGATAGTACCTAAAGTTTAAAGCAGAAATTGGGGCACTTTTGGAATTTTCATTTTTGACCAAAATCGACAGGTCCAGGGCTTAGGGAATTTCTCATATGCCACAAAATGGTTGAAGCTCCTGTTCAAAAATGATGCTCTGAAATCAACTTCTGTCACCTTACTGATACATTTTGGGATAGTACCTAAAGATTAAAGCAGAAATTGGGGCACTATTGAAATTTTCATTTTTGACCAAAATCGACAGGTCCGGGGCTTAGGGAATTTCTCATATGCCACATAACGGTTGAAGCTCCTGTTCAAAAATGATGCTTCGAAATCAACTTCTGTCACCTTAGTGATACATTTTGGGATAGTACCTAAAGTTTAAAGCTGAAATTGTGGAACTTTTGAAATTTTGATTTTTGATCAAAATCGACAGGTCCGGGGCTTAGGGAATTTCACATATTTCACAAAACAGTTGAAGCTCCTGTTCAAAAATGATGCTCCGAAACCAACTTCTGTCACCTTAGTGATACATTTTGGGATAATACCTAAAGTTTAAAGCTGAAATTGGGGCACTTTTGAAATTTTCATTTTTGACCAAAATCGACAGGGCCGGGGCTTAGGGAACTTCTCATATGCCACAAAACGGTTGAAGCTCCTGTTCAAAAATGATGCTCCGAAATCAACTTCTGTCACCTTACTGATACATTTTGTGATAGTACCTAAATATTAAAGCAGAAATTGGGGCACTATTGAAATTTTCATTTTTGACCAAAATTGACAGGTCCGGGGCTTAGGGAACTTCTCATACGCCACATAATGGTTGAAGCTCCTATTCAAAAATGATGCTCCGAAATCAACTTCTGTCACCTTAGTGATACATTTTGGGATAGTAACTAAAGTTTAAAGCAAAAATTGGGGCACTTTTGACATTTTAATTTTTGACCAAAATCGACAGGTCCGGGGATTAGGGAATTTCTCATATGCCACAAAACGGTTGAAGCTCCTGTTCAAAAATGATGCTCCGAATTCAACTTCTGTAACCTTAGTGATACATTTTGGGATAGTACCTAAAGTTTAAAGCAGAAATTGGGGCACTTTTGAAATTTTCATTTTTGACCAAAATCCACAGGTCCGGGGCTTAGGGAATTTCTCATATGCCACAAAACGGTTGAAGCTCCTGTTCAAAAATGATGCTCCGAAATCAACTTCTGTCACCTTAGTGATACATTTTGGGATAGTACCTAAAGTTTAAAGCAGAAATTGGGGCACTTTTGAAATTTTCATTTTTGACCAAAATCGACAGGTCGAGGGCTTAGGGAATTTCTCATATGCCACAAAACGGTTGAAGCTCCTGTTCAAAAATGATGCTCCGAAATCAACTTCTGTCACCTTAGTGATACATTTTGGGATAGTACCTAAAGATTAAAGCAGAAATTGGGGCACTTTTGAAATTTTAATTTTTGACCAAAATCGACAGGGACGGGGCTTAGGGAATTTCTCATATGCCACATAATGGTTGAAGCTTCTGTTCAAAAATGATGCTTCGAAATCAACTTCTGTCACCTTAGTGATACATTTTGGGATAGTACCTAAAGTTTAAAGCTGAAATTGTGGCACTTTTGAAATTTTGATTTTTGACCAAAATCGACAGGTCCGGGGCTTAGGGAATTTCACATATTTCACAAAACAGTTGAAGCTCCTGTTCAAAAATGATGCTCCGAAATCAACTTCTGTCACCTTACTGATACATTTTGGGATAGTACCTAAAGATTAAAGCAGAAATTGGGGCACTATTGAAATTTTCATTTTTGACCAAAATCGACAGGTCCACGGCTTCGGGAATTTCTCATATGCCACAAAATGGTTGAAGCTCCTGTTCAAAAATGATGCTCCGAAATCAACTTCTGTCACCTTAGTGATACATTTTGGGATAGTACCTAAAGTTTAAAGCAGAAATTGGGGTACTTTTGAAATTTTCATTTTTGACCAAAATCGACAGGTCCGGGGCTTAGGGAATTTCTCATATGCCACAAAACGGTTGGAGCTCCTGTTCAAAAATGATGCTCCGAAATTAACTTCTGTCACCTTAGTGATACATTTTGGGATAGTGCCTAAAGTTTAAAACAGAAATTGGGGCACTATAGAAATTTTCATTTTTGACCAAAATCGACAGGGACGGGGCTTAGGGAAATTCTCATACGCCACATAATGGTTGAAGCTCCTGTTCAAAAATGATGCTCCGAAATCAACTTCTGTCACCTTAGTGATACATTTTGGGAGAGTACCTAAAGTTTAAAGCAGAAATTGGGGCACTTTTGAAATTTTGATTTTTTACCAAAATCGACAGGTCCGTGGCTTAGGGAATTTCTCATATGTCACATAACGGTTGAAGCTCCTGTTCAAAAATGATGCTCCGAAATCAACTTCTGTCACCTTAGT
This sequence comes from Pseudophryne corroboree, assembly GCF_028390025.1. NCBI lineage: Eukaryota > Metazoa > Chordata > Amphibia > Anura > Myobatrachidae > Pseudophryne > Pseudophryne corroboree. The sequence goes on along the minus strand of NW_026968249.1, from coordinate 101,488 downwards.
GATACATTTTGGGATAGTACCTAAAGTTTAAAGCTGAAATTGGGGCACTTTTGAAATTTTCATTTTTGACCAAAATCGACAGGTCCGGGGCTTAGGGAAATTCTCATACGCCACATAACGGTTGAAGCTCCTGTAAAAAATGATGCTCCGAAATCAACTTCTGTTACCTTAGTGATACATTTTGGGATAGTACCTAAAGATTAAAGCAGAAATTGGGGCACTATTGAAATTTTCATTTTTGTCCAAAATCGACAGGTTCGGGGCTTAGGGAATTTCTCATATTTCACAAAACGGTTGAAGCTCCTGTTCAAAAATGATGCTTCGAAATCAACTTCTGTCACCTTACTGATACATTTTGGGATAGTACCTAAAGTTTAAAGCAGAAATTGGGGCACTTTTGACATTTTCATTTTTGACCAAAATCGACAGGTCCGGGGCTTAGGGAATTTCTCATATTTCACAAAACGGTTGAAGCTCCTGTTCAAAAATGATGCTCCGAAATCAACTTCTGTCACCTTAGTGATACATTTTGGGATAGTACCTAAAGATTAAAGCAGAAATTGGGGCACTTTTGAAATTTTAATTTTTGACCAAAATCGACAGGGACGGGGCTTAGGGAATTTCTCATATGCCACATAATGGTTGAAGCTCCTGTTCAAAAATGATGCTTCGAAATCAACTTCTGTCACCTTAGTGATACATTTTGGGATAGTACCTAAAGTTTAAAGCTGAAATTGTGGCACTTTTGAAATTTTGATTTTTGACCAAAATCGACAGGTCCGGGGCTTAGGGAATTTCACATATTTCACAAAACAGTTGAAGCTCCTGTTCAAAAATGATGCTCCGAAATCAACTTCTGTCACCTTACTGATACATTTTGGGATAGTACCTAAAGATTAAAGCAGAAATTGGGGCACTATTGAAATTTTCATTTTTGACCAAAATCGACAGGTCCACGGCTTCGGGAATTTCTCATATGCCACAAAATGGTTGAAGCTCCTGTTCAAAAATGATGCTCCGAAATCAACTTCTGTCACCTTAGTGATACATTTTGGGATAGTACCTAAAGTTTAAAGCAGAAATTGGGGTACTTTTGAAATTTTCATTTTTGACCAAAATCGACAGGTCCGGGGCTTAGGGAATTTCTCATATGCCACAAAACGGTTGGAGCTCCTGTTCAAAAATGATGCTCCGAAATTAACTTCTGTCACCTTAGTGATACATTTTGGGATAGTGCCTAAAGTTTAAAACAGAAATTGGGGCACTATAGAAATTTTCATTTTTGACCAAAATCGACAGGGACGGGGCTTAGGGAAATTCTCATACGCCACATAATGGTTGAAGCTCCTGTTCAAAAATGATGCTCCGAAATCAACTTCTGTCACCTTAGTGATACATTTTGGGATAGTACCTAAAGTTTAAAGCAGAAATTGGGGCACTTTTGAAATTTTGATTTTTTACCAAAATCGACAGGTCCGTGGCTTAGGGAATTTCTCATATGTCACATAACGGTTGAAGCTCCTGTTCAAAAATGATGCTCCGAAATCAACTTCTGTCACCTTAGTGATACATTTTGGGATAGTACCTAAAGTTTAAAGCTGAAATTGGGGCACTTTTGAAATTTTCATTTTTGACCAAAATCGACAGGTCCGGGGCTTAGGGAAATTCTCATACGCCACATAACGGTTGAAGCTCCTGTAAAAAATGATGCTCCGAAATCAACTTCTGTTACCTTAGTGATACATTTTGGGATAGTACCTAAAGATTAAAGCAGAAATTGGGGCACTATTGAAATTTTCATTTTTGTCCAAAATCGACAGGTTCGGGGCTTAGGGAATTTCTCATATTTCACAAAACGGTTGAAGCTCCTGTTCAAAAATGATGCTCCGAAATCAACTTCTGTCACCTTAGTGATACATTTTGGGATAGTACCTAAAGTTTAAAGCAGAAATTGGGGTACTTTTGAAATTTTCATTTTTGACCAAAATCGACAGGTTCGGGGCTTAGGGAATTTCTCATATGCCACAAAACGGTTGAAGCTCCTGTTCAAAAATGATGCTCCGAAATCAACTTCTGTCACCTTAGTGATACATTTTGGGATAGTACCTAAAGTTTAAAGCAGAAATTGGGGTACTTTTGAAATTTTCATTTTTGACTAAAATCGACAGGGACGGGGCTTAGGGAATTTCTCATATGCCACATAACGGTTGAAGCTCCTGTTCAAAAATGATGCTTCGAAATCAACTTCTGTCACCTTAGTGATACATTTTGGGATAGTACCTAAAGTTTAAAGCTGAAATTGTGGCACTTTTGAAATTTTGATTTTTGACCAAAATCGACAGGTCCGGGGCTTAGGGAATTTCACATATTTCACAAAACAGTTGAAGCTCCTGTTCAAAAATGATGCTCCGAAATCAACTTCTGTCACCTTACTGATACATTTTGGGATAGTACCTAAAGATTAAAGCAGAAATTGGGGCAATATTGAAATTTTCATTTTTGACCAAAATCGACAGGTCCACGGCTTAGGGAATTTCTCATATGCCACAAAACGGTTGAAGCTCCTGTTCAAAAATGATGCTCCGAAATCAACTTCTGTCACCTTAGTGATACATTTTGGGATAGTACCTAAAGTTTAAAGCAGAAATTGGGGTACTTTTGAAATTTTCATTTTTGACCAAAATCGACAGGGACGGGGCTTAGGGAAATTCTCATACGCCACATAATGGTTGAAGCTCCTGTTCAAAAATGATGCTCCGAAATCAACTTCTGTCACCTTAGTGATACATTTTGGGATAGTACCTAAAGTTTAAAGCAGAAATTGGGGCACTTTTGAAATTTTGATTTTTTTACCAAAATCGACAGGTCCGTGGCTTAGGGAATTTCTCATATGTCACATAACGGTTGAAGCTCCTGTTCAAAAATGATGCTCCGAAATCAACTTCTGTCACCTTAGTGATACATTTTGGGATAGTACCTAAAGTTTAAAGCTGAAATTGGGGCACTTTTGAAATTTTCATTTTTGACCAAAATCGACAGGGACGGGGCTTAGGGAAATTCTCATACGCCACATAACGGTTGAAGCTCCTGTTCAAAAATGATGCTCCGAAATCAACTTCTGTCACATTAGTGATACATTTTGGGATAGTAACTAAAGTTTAAAACAGAAATTGGGGCACTTTTGACATTTTCATTTTTGTCCAAAATCGACAGGTCCGGGGATTAGGGAATTCCTCATATGCCACAAAACGGTTGAAGCTCCTGTTCAAAAATGATGCTCCGAAATCAACTTCTGTCACCTTAGTGATACATTTTGGGATAGTAGCTAAAGTTTAAAGCAGAAATTGGGGTGCTTTTGAAATTTTCATTTTTGACCAAAATCCACAGGTCTGGGGCTTAGGGAATTTCTCATATGCCACAAAACGGTTGAAGCTCCTGTTCAAAAATGATGCTCCGAAATCAACTTCTGTCACCTTAGTGATACATTTTGGGATAGTACCGAAAGTTTAAAGCAGAAATTGGGGCACTTTTGAAATTTTCATTTTTTACCAAAATCCACAGGTCCGGGGCTTAGGGAATTTCTCATATGCCACAAAACGGTTGAAGCTCCTGTTCAAAAATGATACTCCGAAATCAACTTCTGTCACCTTAGTGATACATTTTGGGATAGTACCTAAAGTTTAAAGCAGAAATTGGGGTACTTTTGACATTTTCATTTTTGACCAGAAGCCACAGGGACGGGGCTTAGGGAATTTCTCATATGCCACATAACGGTTGAAGCTCCTGTTCAAAAATGATGCTCCGAAATCAACTTCTGTCACCTTAGTGATACATTTTGGGATAGTACCTAGAGTTTAAAGCAGAAATTGGGGCACTTTTGAAATTTTTATTTTTTACCAAAATCCACAGGTCCGGAGCTTAGGGAACTTCTCATATTTCAAAAAACGGTTGAAGCTCCTGTTCAAAAATGATGCTCCGAAATCAACTTCTGTCACCTTAGTGATACATTTTGGGATAGTACCTAAAGTTTAAAGCAGAAATTGGGGTGCTTTTGAAATTTTGATTTTTGACCAAAATCCACAGGTCCGGGGCTTAGGGAATTTCTCATATGCCACAAAACGGTTGAAGCTCCTGTTCAAAAATGATGCTCCGAAATCAACTTCTGTCACCTTAGTGATACATTTTGGGATAGTACCTAAAGTTTAAAGCAGAAATTGGGGCACTTTTGACATTTTCATTTTTGACCAAAATCGACAGGTCTGGGGCTTAGGGAATTTCTCATATGCCACAAAACGGTTGAAGCTCCTGTTCAAAAATGATGCTCCAAAATCAACTTCTGTCACCTTACTGATACATTTTGGGATAGTACCTAAAGTTTAAAGCAGAAATTGGGGTACTTTTGAAATTTTCATTTTTGACCAAAATCGACAGGTCTGGGGCTTAGGGAATTTCTCATATCGCAAAAACGGTTGAAGCTCCTGTTCAAAAATGATGCTCCGAAATCAACTTCTGTCACCTAAGTGATACATTTTGGGATAGTACCTAAAGTTTAAAGCAGAAATTGGGGCACTATAGAAATTTACATTTTTGACCAAAATCGACAGGGACGGGGATTAGGGAAATTCTCATACGCCACATAATGGTTGAAGCTCCTGTTCAAAAATGATGCTCCGAAATCAACTTCTGTCACCTTAGTGATACATTTTGGGATAGTAACTAAAGTTTAAAGCAGAAATTGGGGCACTTTTGACATTTTCATTTTTGACCAAAATCGACAGGTCCGGGGAATAGGGAATTTCTCATATGCCACAAAACGGTTGAAGCTCCTGTTCAAAAATGATGCTCCGAAATCAACTTCTGTCACCTTAGTGATACATTTTGGGATAGTACCTAAAGTTTAAAGCAGAAATTGGGGCACTTTTGAAATTTTCATTTTTTACCAAAATCCACAGGTCCGGGGCTTAGGGAATTTCTCATATGCCACATAACGGTTGAAGCTCCTGTTCAAAAATGATGCTCCGAAATCAACTTCTGTCACCTTAGTGATACATTTTGGGATAGTACCTAAAGTTTAAAGCAGAAATTGGGGCACTTTTGAAATGTTAATTTTTGACCAAAATCCACAGGTCTGGGGCTTAGGGAATTTCTCATATGCCATAAATTGGTTGATGCTCCTGTTAAAAATTATGCTCCAAAATCAACTTCTGTCACCTTAGTGATACATTTTGGGATAGTACCTAAAGTTTAAAGCAGAAATTGGGGCACTTTTGGAATTTTCATTTTTGACCAAAATCGACAGGTCTGGGGGTTAGGGAATTTCTCATATGCCACAAAACGGTTGAAGCTCCTGTTCAAAAATGATGCTCCGAAATCAACTTCTGTCACCTTACTGATACATTTTGTGATAGTACCTAATGATTAAAGCAGAAATTGGGGCACTATTGAAATTTTCATTTTTGACCAAAATCGACAGGTCCGGGGCTTTGGGAATTTCTCATATGCCACTAAATGGTTGAAGCTCCTGTTCAAAAATGATGCTCCGAAATCACTTCTGTCACCTTATTGATACATTTTGGGATAGTACCTAAAGTTTAAAGCTGAAATTGGGGTACTTTTGAAATTTTCATTTTTGACCAAAATCGACAGTTCCGGAGCTTAGGGAATTTCTCACATGCCACAAAACGGTTGAAGCTCCTGTTCAAAAATTATGCTCCGAAATCAACTTTTGTCACCTTAGTGATACATTTTGGGATAGTGCCTAAAGTTTAAAACAGAAATTGGGGCACTATAGAAATTTTCATTTTTGACCAAAATCGACAGGGACGGGGCTTAGGGAACTTCTCATACGCCACATAATGGTTGAAGCTCCTATTCAAAAATGATGCTCCGAAATCAACTTCTGTCACCTTAGTGATACATTTTGGGATAGTAACTAAAGTTTAAAGCAAAAATTGGGGCACTTTTGACATTTTAATTTTTGACCAAAATCGACAGGTCCGGGGATTAGGGAATTTCTCATATGCCACAAAACGGTTGAAGCTCCTGTTCAAAAATGATGCTCCGAATTCAACTTCTGTCACCTTAGTGATACATTTTGGGATAGTACCTAAAGTTTAAAGCAGAAATTGGGGCACTTTTGAAATTTTCATTTTTGACCAAAATCCACAGGTCCGGGGCTTAGGGAATTTCTCATATGCCACAAAATGGTTGAAGCTCCTGTTCAAAAATGATGCTCCGAAATCAACTTCTGTCACCTTACTGATACATTTTGGGATAGTACCTAAAGATTAAAGCAGAAATTGGGGCACTTTTGAAATTTTAATTTTTGACCAAAATCGACAGGGACGGGGCTTAGGGAATTTCTCATATGCCACATAATGGTTGAAGCTCCTGTTCAAAAATGATGCTTCGAAATCAACTTCTGTCACCTTAGTGATACATTTTGGGATAGTACCTAAAGTTTAAAGCTGAAATTGTGGCACTTTTGAAATTTTGATTTTTGACCAAAATCGACAGGTCCGGGGCTTAGGGAATTTCACATATTTCACAAAACAGTTGAAGCTCCTGTTCAAAAATGATGCTCCGAAATCAACTTCTGTCACCTTACTGATACATTTTGGGATAGTACCTAAAGATTAAAGCAGAAATTGGGGCACTATTGAAATTTTCATTATTGACCAAAATCGACAGGTCCACGGCTTCGGGAATTTCTCATATGCCACAAAATGGTTGAAGCTCCTGTTCAAAAATGATGCTCCGAAATCAACTTCTGTCACCTTAGTGATACATTTTGGGATAGTACCTAAAGTTTAAAGCAGAAATTGGGGTACTTTTGAAATTTTCATTTTTGACCAAAATCGACAGGTCCGGGGCTTAGGGAATTTCTCATATGCCACAAAACGGTTGAAGCTCCTGTTCAAAAATGATGCTCCGAAATCAACTTCTGTCACCTTAGTGATACATTTTGGGATAGTACCTAAAGTTTAAAGCAGAAATTGGGGTACTTTTGAAATTTTCATTTTTGACTAAAATCGACAGGGACGGGGCTTAGGGAATTTCTCATATGCCACATAACGGTTGAAGCTCCTGTTCAAAAATGATGCTTCGAAATCAACTTCTGTCACCTTAGTGATACATTTTGGGATAGTACCTAAAGTTTAAAGCAGAAATTGGGGCACTTTTGACATTTTCATTTTTGACCAAAATCGACAGGTCCGGGGCTTAGGGAATTTCTCATATTTCACAAAACGGTTGAAGCTCCTGTTCAAAAATGATGCTCCGAAATCAACTTCTGTCACCTTAGTGATACATTTTGGGATAGTACCTAAAGTTTAAAGCAGAAATTGGGGTACTTTTGAAATTTTCATTTTTGACCAAAATCGACAGGTTCGGGGCTTAGGGAATTTCTCATATGCCACAAAACGGTTGAAGCTCCTGTTCAAAAATGATGCTCCGAAATCAACTTCTGTCACCTTAGTGATACATTTTGGGATAGTACCTAAAGTTTAAAGCAGAAATTGGGGTACTTTTGAAATTTTCATTTTTGACTAAAATCGACAGGGACGGGGCTTAGGGAATTTCTCATATGCCACATAACGGTTGAAGCTCCTGTTCAAAAATGATGCTTCGAAATCAACTTCTGTCACCTTAGTGATACATTTTGGGATAGTACCTAAAGTTTAAAGCTGAAATTGTGGCACTTTTGAAATTTTGATTTTTGACCAAAATCGACAGGTCCGGGGCTTAGGGAATTTCACATATTTCACAAAACAGTTGAAGCTCCTGTTCAAAAATGATGCTCCGAAATCAACTTCTGTCACCTTACTGATACATTTTGGGATAGTACCTAAAGATTAAAGCAGAAATTGGGGCAATATTGAAATTTTCATTTTTGACCAAAATCGACAGGTCCACGGCTTAGGGAATTTCTCATATGCCACAAAACGGTTGAAGCTCCTGTTCAAAAATGATGCTCCGAAATCAACTTCTGTCACCTTAGTGATACATTTTGGGATAGTACCTAAAGTTTAAAGCAGAAATTGGGGTACTTTTGAAATTTTCATTTTTGACCAAAATCGACAGGTTCGGGGCTTAGGGAATTTCTCATATGCCACAAAACGGTTGAAGCTCCTGTTCAAAAATGATGCTCCGAAATCAACTTCTGTCACCTTAGTGATACATTTTGGGATAGTACCTAAAGTTTAAAACAGAAATTGGGGCACTATAGAAATTTTCATTTTTGACCAAAATCGACAGGGACGGGGCTTAGGGAAATTCTCATACGCCACATAATGGTTGAAGCTCCTGTTCAAAAATGATGCTCCGAAATCAACTTCTGTCACCTTAGTGATACATTTTGGGATAGTACCTAAAGTTTAAAGCAGAAATTGGGGCACTTTTGAAATTTTGATTTTTTTACCAAAATCAACAGGTCCGTGGCTTAGGGAATTTCTCATATGTCACATAACGGTTGAAGCTCCTGTTCAAAAATGATGCTCCGAAATCAACTTCTGTCACCTTAGTGATACATTTTGGGATAGTACCTAAAGTTTAAAGCTGAAATTGGGGCACTTTTGAAATTTTCATTTTTGACCAAAATCGACAGGGACGGGGCTTAGGGAAATTCTCATACGCCACATAACGGTTGAAGCTCCTGTTCAAAAATGATGCTCCGAAATCAACTTCTGTCACCTTAGTGATACATTTTGGGATAGTAACTAAAGTTTAAAACAGAAATTGGGGCACTTTTGACATTTTCATTTTTGTCCAAAATCGACAGGTCCGGGGATTAGGGAATTCCTCATATGCCACAAAACGGTTGAAGCTCCTGTTCAAAAATGATGCTCCGAAATCAACTTCTGTCACCTTAGTGATACATTTTGGGATAGTAGCTAAAGTTTAAAGCAGAAATTGGGGTGCTTTTGAAATTTTCATTTTTGACCAAAATCCACAGGTCTGGGGCTTAGGGAATTTCTCATATGCCACAAAACGGTTGAAGCTCCTGTTCAAAAATGATACTCCGAAATCAACTTCTGTCACCTTAGTGATACATTTTGGGATAGTACCTAAAGTTTAAAGCAGAAATTGGGGTACTTTTGACATTTTCATTTTTGACCAGAAGCCACAGGGACGGGGCTTAGGGAATTTCTCATATGCCACATAACGGTTGAAGCTCCTGTTCAAAAATGATGCTCCGAAATCAACTTCTGTCACCTTAGTGATACATTTTGGGATAGTACCTAGAGTTTAAAGCAGAAATTGGGGCACTTTTGAAATTTTTATTTTTTACCAAAATCCACAGGTCCGGGGCTTAGGGAACTTCTCATATTTCAAAAAACGGTTGAAGCTCCTGTTCAAAAATGATGCTCCGAAATCAACTTCTGTCACCTTAGTGATACATTTTGGGATAGTACCTAAAGTTTAAAGCAGAAATTGGGGCACTTTTGAAATGTAAATTTTTGACCAAAATCGACAGGTCTGGGGGTTAGGGAATTTCTCATATGCCACAAAATGGTTGAAGCTCCTGTTCAAAAATTATGCTCCAAAATCAACTTCTGTCACCTTAGTGATACATTTTGGGATAGTACCTAAAGTTTAAAGCAGAAATTGGGGCACTTTTGGAATTTTCATTTTTGACCAAAATCGACAGGTCCAGGGCTTAGGGAATTTCTCATATGCCACAAAATGGTTGAAGCTCCTGTTCAAAAATGATGCTCCGAAATCAACTTCTGTCACCTTACTGATACATTTTGGGATAGTACCTAAAGATTAAAGCAGAAATTGGGGCACTATTGAAATTTTCATTTTTGACCAAAATCGACAGGTCCGGGGCTTAGGGAATTTCTCATATGCCACATAACGGTTGAAGCTCCTGTTCAAAAATGATGCTTCGAAATCAACTTCTGTCACCTTAGTGATACATTTTGGGATAGTACCTAAAGTTTAAAGCTGAAATTGTGGCACTTTTGAAATTTTGATTTTTGACCAAAATCGACAGGTCCGGGGCTTAGGGAATTTCACATATTTCACAAAACAGTTGAAGCTCCTGTTCAAAAATGATGCTCCGAAACCAACTTCTGTCACCTTAGTGATACATTTTGGGATAATACCTAAAGTTTAAAGCTGAAATTGGGGCACTTTTGAAATTTTCATTTTTGACCAAAATCGACAGGTCCGGGGCTTAGGGAATTTCTCATATGCCACAAAACGGTTGAAGCTCCTGTTCAAAAATGATGCTCCGAAATCAACTTCTGTCACCTTACTGATACATTTTGTGATAGTACCTAAATATTAAAGCAGAAATTGGGGCACTATTGAAATTTTCATTTTTGACCAAAATTGACAGGTCCGGGGCTTAGGGAATTTCTCATATGCCACAAAATGGTTGAAGCTCCTGTTCAAAAATGATGCTCCGAAATCAACTTCTGTCACCTTAGTGATACATTTTGGGATAGTACCTAAAGTTTAAAGCAGAAATTGGGGCACTTTTGAAATTTTCATTTTTGACCAAAATCAACAGGTCCGGGGCTTAGGGAATTTCTCATATGCCACAAAACGGTTGAAGCTCCTGTTCAAAAATGATGCTCCGAAATCAACTTCTGTCACCTTACTGATACATTTTGGGATAGTACCTAAAGATTAAAGCAGAAATTGGGGCACTATTGAAATTTTCATTTTTGACCAAAATCGACAGGTCCACTGCTTAGGGAATTTCTCATATGCCACAAAACGGTTGAAGCTCCTGTTCAAAAATGATGCTCCGAAATCAACTTCTGTCACCTTAGTGATACATTTTGGGATAGTACCTAAAGTTTAAAGCAGAAATTGGGGTACTTTTGAAATTTTCATTTTTGACCAAAATCGACAGGTCCGGGGCTTAGGGAATTTCTCATATGCCACAAAACGGTTGGAGCTCCTGTTCAAAAATGATGCTCCGAAATCAACTTCTGTCACCTTAGTGATACATTTTGGGATAGTGCCTAAAGTATAAAACAGAAATTGGGGCACTATAGAAATTTTCATTTTTGACCAAAATCGACAGGGACGGGGCTTAGGGAAATTCTCATACGCCACATAATGGTTGAAGCTCCTGTTCAAAAATGATGCTCCGAAATCAACTTCTGTCACCTTAGTGATACATTTTGGGATAGTAACTAAAGTTTAAAGCAGAAATTGGGGCACTTTTGAAATTTTCATTTTTGACCAAAATCGACAGGTCTGGGGCTTAGGGAATTTCTCATATGCCACAAAACGGTTGAAGCTCCTGTTCAAAAATGATGCTCCGAAATCAACTTCTGTCACCTTAGTGATACATTTTGGGATAGTACCTAAAGTTTAAAGCAGAAATTGGGGCACTTTTGAAATTTTGATTTTTTTACCAAAATCGACAGGTCCGTGGCTTAGGGAATTTCTCATATTTCACAAAACGGTTGAAGCTCCTGTTCAAAAATGATGCTCCGAAATCAACTTCTGTCACCTTAGTGATACATTTTGGGATAGTACCTAAAGTTTAAAGCAGAAATTGGGGTACTTTTGAAATTTTCATTTTTGACCAAAATCGACAGGGACGGGGCTTAGGGAAATTCTCATACGCCACATAACGGTTGAAGCTCCTGTTCAAAAATGATGCTCCGAAATCAACTTCTGTCACCTTAGTGATACATTTTGGGATAGTAACTAAAGTTTAAAACAGAAATTGGGGCACTTTTGACATTTTCATTTTTGTCCAAAATCGACAGGTCCGGGGATTAGGGAATTCCTCATATGCCACAAAATGGTTGAAGCTCCTGTTCAAAAATGATGCTCCGAAATCAACTTCTGTCACCTTAGTGATACATTTTGGGATAGTACCTAAAGTTTAAAGCAGAAATTGGGGTGCTTTTGAAATTTTCATTTTTGACCAAAATCCACAGGTCTGGGGCTTAGGGAATTTCTCATATGCCACAAAACGGTTGAAGCTCCTGTTCAAAAATGATGCTCCGAAATCAACTTCTGTCACCTTAGTTATACATTTTGGGATAGTACCTAAAGTTTAAAGCAGAAATTGGGGCACTTTTGAAATTTTCATTTTTTACCAAAATCCACAGGTCCGGGGCTTAGGGAATTTCTCATATGCCACAAAACGGTTGAAGCTCCTGTTCAAAAATGATACTCCGAAATCAACTTCTGTCACCTTAGTGATACATTTTGGGATAGTACCTAAAGTTTAAAGCAGAAATTGGGGCACTTTAGAAATTTTAATTTTTTACCAAAATCCACAGGTCCGGGGCTTAGGGAATTTCTCATATGCCACAAAATGGTTGAAGCTCCTGTTCAAAAATTATGCTCCAAAATCAACTTCTGGCACCTTAGTGATACATTTTGGGATAGTACCTAAAGTTTAAAGCAGAAATTGGGGCACTTTTGGAATTTTCATTTTTGACCAAAATCGACAGGTCCAGGGCTTAGGGAATTTCTCATATGCCACAAAATGGTTGAAGCTCCTGTTCAAAAATGATGCTCCGAAATCAACTTCTGTCACCTTACTGATACATTTTGGGATAGTACCTAAAGATTAAAGCAGAAATTGGGGCACTATTGAAATTTTCATTTTTGACCAAAATCGACAGGTCCGGGGCTTAGGGAATTTCTCATATGCCACATAACGGTTGAAGCTCCTGTTCAAAAATGATGCTTCGAAATCAACTTCTGTCACCTTAGTGATACATTTTGGGATAGTACCTAAAGTTTAAAGCTGAAATTGTGGCACTTTTGAAATTTTGATTTTTGACCAAAATCGACAGGTCCGGGGCTTAGGGAATTTCACATATTTCACAAAACAGTTGAAGCTCCTGTTCAAAAATGATGCTCCGAAATCAACTTCTGTCACCTTAGTGATACATTTTGGGATAGTACCTAAAGTTTAAAGCAGAAATTGGGGCACTTTTGAAATTTTAATTTTTTACCAACATCCACAGGTCCGGGGCTTAGGGAATTTCTCATATGCCACAAAACGGTTGAAGCTCCTGTTCAAAAATTATGCTCCAAAATCAACTTCTGTCACCTTAGTGATACATTTTGGGATAGTACCTAAAGTTTAAAGCAGAAATTGGGGCACTTTTGGAATTTTCATTTTTGACCAAAATCGACAGGTCCAGGGCTTAGGGAATTTCTCATATGCCACAAAATGGTTGAAGCTCCTGTTCAAAAATGATGCTCCGAAATCAACTTCTGTCACCTTACTGATACATTTTGGGATAGTACCTAAAGATTAAAGCAGAAATTGGGGCACTATTGAAATTTTCATTTTTGACCAAAATCGACAGGTCCGGGGCTTAGGGAATTTCTCATATGCCACATAACGGTTGAAGCTCCTGTTCAAAAATGATGCTTCGAAATCAACTTCTGTCACCTTAGTGATACATTTTGGGATAGTACCTAAAGTTTAAAGCTGAAATTGTGGCACTTTTGAAATTTTGATTTTTGACCAAAATCGACAGGTCCGGGGCTTAGGGAATTTCACATATTTCACAAAACAGTTGAAGCTCCTGTTCAAAAATGATGCTCCGAAATCAACTTCTGTCACCTTAGTGATACATTTTGGGATAATACCGAAAGTTTAAAGCTGAAATAGGGGCACTTTTGAAATTTTCATTTTTGACCAAAATCGACAGGTCCGGGGCTTAGGGAATTTCTCATATGCCACAAAACGGTTGAAGCTCCTGTTCAAAAATGATGCTCCGAAATCAACTTCTGTCACCTTACTGATACATTTTGTGATAGTACCTAAATATTAAAGCAGAAATCGGGGCACTATTGAAATTTTCATTTTTGACCAAAATTGACAGGTCCGGGGCTTAGGGAATTTCTCATATGCCACAAAATGGTTGAAGCTCCTGTTCAAAAATGATGCTCCGAAATCAACTTCTGTCACCTTAGTGATACATTTTGGGATAGCACCTAAAGTTTAAAGCAGAAATTGGGGCACTTTTGAAATTTTCATTTTTGACCAAAATCAACAGGTCCAGGGCTTAGGGAATTTCTCATATGCCACAAAATGGTTGAAGCTCCTGTTCAAAAATGATGCTCCGAAATCAACTTCTGTCACCTTACTGATACATTTTGGGATAGTACCTAAAGATTAAAGCAGAAATTGGGGCACTTTTGAAATTTTCATTTTTGACCAAAATCGACAGGGACGGGGCTTAGGGAATTTCTCATATGCCACATAATGGTTGAAGCTCCTGTTCAAAAATGATGCTTCGAAATCAACTTCTGTCACCTTAGTGATACATTTTGGGATAGTACCTAAAGTTTAAAGCTGAAATTGTGGCACTTTTGAAATTTTGATTTTTGACCAAAATCGACAGGTCCGGGGCTTAGGGAATTTCACATATTTCACAAAACAGTTGAAGCTCCTGTTCAAAAATGATGCTCCGAAATCAACTTCTGTCACCTTACTGATACATTTTGGGATAGTACCTAAAGATTAAAGCAGAAATTGGGGCACTATTGAAATTTTCATTTTTGACCAAAATCGACAGGTCCACGGCTTCGGGAATTTCTCATATGCCACAAAACGGTTGAAGCTCCTGTTCAAAAATGATGCTCCGAAATCAACTTCTGTCACCTTAGTGATACATTTTGGGATAGTACCTAAAGTTTAAAGCAGAAATTGGGGTACTTTTGAAATTTTCATTTTTGACCAAAATCGACAGGTCCGGGGCTTAGGGAATTTCTCATATGCCACAAAACGGTTGGAGCTCCTGTTCAAAAATGATGCTCCGAAATTAACTTCTGTCACCTTAGTGATACATTTTCGGATAGTGCCTAAAGTTTAAAACAGAAATTGGGGCACTATAGAAATTTTCATTTTTGACCAAAATCGACAGGGACGGGGCTTAGGGAAATTCTCATACGCCACATAATGGTTGAAGCTCCTGTTCAAAAATGATGCTCCGAAATCAACTTCTGTCACCTTAGTGATACATTTTGGGATAGTACCTAAAGTTTAAAGCAGAAATTGGGGCACTTTTGAAATTTTGATTTTTTACCAAAATCGACAGGTCCGTGGCTTAGGGAATTTCTCATATGTCACATAACGGTTGAAGCTCCTGTTCAAAAATGATGCTCCGAAATCAACTTCTGTCACCTTAGTGATACATTTTGGGATAGTACCTAAAGTTTAAAGCTGAAATTGGGGCACTTTTGACATTTTCATTTTTGACCAGAAGCCACAGGGACGGGGCTTAGGGAATTTCTCATATGCCACATAACGGTTGAAGCTCCTGTTCAAAAATGATGCTCCGAAATCAACTTCTGTCACCTTAGTGATACATTTTGGGATAGTACCTAGAGTTTAAAGCTGAAATTGGGGCACTTTTGACATTTTCATTTTTGACCAGAAGCCACAGGGACGGGGCTTAGGGTATTTCTCATATGCCACTAAACGGTTGAAGCTCCTGTTCAAAAATGATGCTCCGAAATCAACTTCTGTCACCTTAGTGATACATTTTGGGATAGTACCTAAAGTTTAAAGCAGAAATTGGGGCACTTTTGACATTTTCATTTTTGATCAAAATCGACAGGTTCGGGGCTTAGGGAATTTCTCATATGCCACTAAACGGTTGAAGCTCATGTTCAAAAATTAGAATCCGAAATCAACTTCTGTCACCTTAGTGATACATTTTGGGATAGTACCTAAAGTTTAAAGCAAAAATTGGGGCACTTTTGACATTTTCATTTTTGACCAAAATCGACAGGCCCGGGGCTTAGGGAATTTCTCATATGCCACAAAACGGTTGAAGCTCCTGTTCAAAAATGATGCTCCAAAATCAACTTCTGTCACCTTAGTGATACATTTTGGGATAGTACCTAAAGTTTAAAGCAGAAATTGGGGCACTTTTGAAATTTTCATTTTTGACCAAAATCGACAGGTCCGGGGCTTAGGGAATTTCTCATATGCCACAAAACGGTTGAAGCTACTATACGGTTGAAGCTCCTGTTCAAAAATTATGCTCCGAAATCAACTTCTGTCACCTTAGTGATACATTTTGGGATAGTACCTAAAGTTTAAAGCAGAAATTGGAGCACTTTTGAAATTTCCATTTTTGACCAAAATCGAAAGGTCCGGCCGGGGCTTAGGGAATTTCTCATATGCCACTAAACTGTTGAAGCTCCTGTTCAAAAATTATGCTCCAAAATCAACTTCTGTCACCTTAGTGATACATTTTGGGAAAGTACCTAAAGTTTAAAGCAGAAATTGGGGCACTTTTGAAATTTTTATTTTTGACCAAAATCGACAGGTCCGGGGCTTAGGGTATTTCTCATATGCCACTAAACGGTTGAAGCTCCTGTTCAAAAATGATGATCCGAAATCAACTTCTGTCACCTTAGTAATACATTTTGGGATAGTACCTAAAGTTTAAAGCAGAAATTGGGGCACTTTTGACATTTTCATTTTTGACCAAAATCGACAGGTCCGGGGCTTAGGGAATTTCTCATATGCCACAAAACGGTTGAAGCTACTATACGGTTGAAGCTCCTGTTCAAAAATTATGCTCCGAAATCAACTTCTGTCACCTTAGTGATACATTTTGGGATAGTACCTAAAGTTTAAAGCAGAAATTGGAGCACTTTTGAAATTTCCATTTTTGACCAAAATCGACAGGTCCGGGGCTTAGGGAATTTCTCATATGCCACTAAACGGTTGAAGCTCCTGTTCAAAAATAATGCTCCAAAATCAACTTCTGTCACCTTAGTGATACATTTTGGGAAAGTACCTAAAGTTTAAAGCAGAAATTGGGGCACTTTTGAAATTTTTATTTTTGACCAAAATCGACAGGTCCGGGGCTTAGGGTATTTCTCATATGCCACTAAACGGTTGAAGCTCCTGTTCAAAAATGAGAATCCGAAATCAACTTCTGTCACCTTAGTGATACATTTTGGGAAAGTACCTAAAGTTTAAAGCAGAAATTGGGGCACTTTTGAAATTTTTATTTTTGACCAAAATCGACAGGTCCGGGGCTTAGGGTATTTCTCATATGCCACTAAACAGTTGAAGCTACTAAACGGTTGAAGCTCCTGTTCAAAAATGATGATCCGAAATCAACTTCTGTCACCTTAGTGATACATTTTGGGATAGTACCTAAAGTTTAAAGCAGAAATTGGAGCACTTTTGAAATATCCATTTTTGACCAAAATCGACAGTTCCGGGGCTTAGGGAATTTCTCATATGCCACTAAACGGTTGAAGATCCTGTTCAAAAATTATGCTCCAAAATCAACTTCTGTCACCTTAGTGATACATTTTGGGATAGTACCTAAAGTTTAAAGCAGAAATTGGGGCACTTTTGAAATTTTTATTTTTGACCAAAATCGACAGGTCCGGGGCTTAGGGTATTTCTCATATGCCACTAAATGGTTGAAGCTCCTGTTCAAAAATGATGATCCGAAATCAACTTCTGTCACCTTAGTGATACATTTTGGGATAGTACCTAAAGTTCAAAGCAGAAATTGGGGCACTTTTGACATTTTCATTTTTGACCAAAATCGACAGGTCCGGGGCTTAGGGTATTTCTCATATGCCACTAAATGGTTGAAGCTCCTGTTCAAAAATGATGATCCGAAATCAACTTCTGTCACCTTAGTGATACATTTTGGGATAGTACCTAAAGTTCAAAGCAGAAATTGGGGCACTTTTGACATTTTCATTTTTGACCAAAATCGACAGGTCCGGGGCTTAGGGAATTTCTCATATGCCACAAAACGGTTGAAGCTCCTGTTCAAAAATGATGCTCCAAAATCAACTTCTGTCACCTTAGTGATACATTTTGGGATAGTACCTAAAGTTTAAAGCAGAAATTGGGGCACTTTTGAAATTTTCATTTTTGACCAAAATCGACAGGTCCGGGGCTTAGGGAATTTCTCATATGCCACAAAACGGTTGAAGCTACTATACGGTTGAAGCTCCTGTTCAAAAATTATGCTCCGAAATCAACTTCTGTCACCTTAGTGATACATTTTGGGATAGTACCTAAAGTTTAAAGCAGAAATTGGTGCACTTTTGACATTTTCATTTTTGACCAAAATCGACAGGCCCGGGGCTTAGGGAATTTCTCATATGCCACAAAACGGTTGAAGCTCCTGTTCAAAAATGATGCTCCAAAATCAACTTCTGTCACCTTAGTGATACATTTTGGGATAGTACCTAAAGTTTAAAGCAGAAATTGGGGCACTTTTGAAATTTTCATTTTTGACCAAAATCGACAGGTCCGGGGCTTAGGGAATTTCTCATATGCCACAAAACGGTTGAAGCTACTATACGGTTGAAGCTCCTGTTCAAAAATTATGCTCCGAAATCAACTTCTGTCACCTTAGTGATACATTTTGGGATAGTACCTAAAGTTTAAAGCAGAAATTGGAGCACTTTTGAAATTTCCATTTTTGACCAAAATCGACAGGTCCGGGGCTTAGGGAATTTCTCATATGCCACTAAACGGTTGAAGCTCCTGTTCAAAAATTATGCTCCAAAATCAACTTCTGTCACCTTAGTGATACATTTTGGGAAAGTACCTAAAGTTTAAAGCAGAAATTGGGGCACTTTTGAAATTTTTATTTTTGACCAAAATCGACAGGTCCGGGGCTTAGGGTATTTCTCATATGCCACTAAACGGTTGAAGCTCCTGTTCAAAAATGAGAATCCGAAATCAACTTCTGTCACCTTAGTGATACATTTTGGGATAGTACCTAAAGTTTAAAGCAGAAATTGGTGCACTTTTGACATTTTTATTTTTGACCAAAATCGACAGGTCCGGGGCTTAGGGTATTTCTAATATGCCACTAAACGGTTGAAGCTCCTGTTCAAAAATGAGAATCCGAAATCAACTTCTGTCACCTTAGTGATACATTTTGGGATAGTACCTAAAGTTTAAAGCAGAAATTGGTGCACTTTTGACATTTTCATTTTTGACCAAAATCAACAGGTCCGGGGCTTAGGGAATTTCTCATTTGCCACAAAACGGTTGAAGCTCCTGTTCAAAAATGATGCTCCAAAATCAACTTCTGTCACCTTAGTGATACATTTTGGGATAGTACCTAAAGTTTAAAGCAGAAACTGGGGCACTTTTGAAATTTTCATTTTTGACCAAAATCGACAGTTCCGGGGCTTAGGGAATTTCTCATATGCGACTAAACGGTTGAAGCTCCTGTTCAAAAATGATGCTCCAAAATCAACTTCTGTCACCTTAGTGATACATTTTGGGATAGTACCTAAAGTTTAAAGCAGAAATTGGGGCACTTTTGAAATTTTCATTTTTGACCAAAATCGACAGGTCCGGGGCTTAGGGAATTTCTCATATGCCACAAAACGGTTGAAGCTACTATACGGTTGAAGCTCCTGTTCAAAAATTATGCTCCGAAATCAACTTCTGTCACCTTAGTGATACATTTTGGGATAGTACCTAAAGTTTAAAGCAGAAATTGGTGCACTTTTGACATTTTCATTTTTGACCAAAATCGACAGGCCCGGGGCTTAGGGAATTTCTCATATGCCACAAAACGGTTGAAGCTCCTGTTCAAAAATGATGCTCCAAAATCAACTTCTGTCACCTTAGTGATACATTTTGGGATAGTACCTAAAGTTTAAAGCAGAAATTGGGGCACTTTTGAAATTTTCATTTTTGACCAAAATCGACAGGTCCGGGGCTTAGGGAATTTCTCATATGCCACAAAACGGTTGAAGCTACTATACGGTTGAAGCTCCTGTTCAAAAATTATGCTCCGAAATCAACTTCTGTCACCTTAGTGATACATTTTGGGATAGTACCTAAAGTTTAAAGCAGAAATTGGAGCACTTTTGAAATTTCCATTTTTGACCAAAATCGACAGGTCCGGGGCTTAGGGAATTTCTCATATGCCACTAAACGGTTGAAGCTCCTGTTCAAAAATTATGCTCCAAAATCAACTTCTGTCACCTTAGTGATACATTTTGGGAAAGTACCTAAAGTTTAAAGCAGAAATTGGGGCACTTTTGAAATTTTTATTTTTGACCAAAATCGACAGGTCCGGGGCTTAGGGTATTTCTCATATGCCACTAAACGGTTGAAGCTCCTGTTCAAAAATGAGAATCCGAAATCAACTTCTGTCACCTTAGTGATACATTTTGGGATAGTACCTAAAGTTTAAAGCAGAAATTGGTGCACTTTTGACATTTTTATTTTTGACCAAAATCGACAGGTCCGGGGCTTAGGGTATTTCTAATATGCCACTAAACGGTTGAAGCTCCTGTTCAAAAATGAGAATCCGAAATCAACTTCTGTCACCTTAGTGATACATTTTGGGATAGTACCTAAAGTTTAAAGCAGAAATTGGTGCACTTTTGACATTTTCATTTTTGACCAAAATCAACAGGTCCGGGGCTTAGGGAATTTCTCATTTGCCACAAAACGGTTGAAGCTCCTGTTCAAAAATGATGCTCCAAAATCAACTTCTGTCACCTTAGTGATACATTTTGGGATAGTACCTAAAGTTTAAAGCAGAAATTGGGGCACTTTTGAAATTTTCATTTTTGACCAAAATCGACAGTTCCGGGGCTTAGGGAATTTCTCATATGCGACTAAACGGTTGAAGCTCCTGTTCAAAAATGATGCTCCGAAATCAACTTCTGTCACCTTAGTGATACATTTTGGGATAATACCTAAAGTTCAAAGCAGAAATTGGGGCACTTTTGAAATTTTCATTTTTGAACAAAATCGACAGGTCCGGGGCTTAGGGAATTTCTCATATGCCACTAAACGGTTGAAGCTCCTGTTCAAAAATGATGATCCGAAATCAACTTCTGTCACCTTAGTGATACATTTTGGGATAGTACCTAAAGTTTAAAGCAGAAATTGGAGCACTTTTGAAATTTCCATTTTTGACCAAAATCGACAGGTCTGGGGGGCTTAGGGAATTTCTCATATGCCACTAAACGGTTGAAGCTCCTGTTCAAAAATTATGCTCCAAAATCAACTTCTGTCACCTTAGTGATACATTTTGGGATAGTACCTAAAGTTTAAAGCAGAAATTGGAGCACTTTTGAAATTTCCATTTTTGACCAAAATCGACAGGTCTGGGGGGCTTAGGGAATTTCTCATATGCCACTAAACGGTTGAAGCTCCGGTTCAAAAATTATGCTCCAAAATCAACTTCTGTCACCTTAGTGATACATTTTGGGAAAGTACCTAAAGTTTAAAGCAGAAATTGGGGCACTTTTGAAATTTTCATTTTTGACCAAAATCGACAGGTTCGGGGCTTAGGGAATTTCTCATATGCCACTAAACGGTTGAAGCTCCTGTTCAAAAATGATGATCCAAAATCAACTTCTGTCACCTTAGTGATACATTTTGGGATAGTACCTAAAGTTTAAAGCAGAAATTGGGGCACTTTTGAAATTATCATTTTTGACCAAAAACGACAGGTCCGGGGCTTAGGGAATTTCTCATATGCCACAAAACGGTTGAAGCTACTATACGGTTGAAGCTCCTGTTCAAAAATTATGCTCCGAAATCAACTTCTGTCACCTTAGTGATACATTTTGGGATAGTACCTAAAGTTTAAAGCAGAAATTGGTGCACTTTTGAAATTTTTATTTTTGACCAAAATCGACAGGACCGGGGCTTAGGGTATTTCTCATATGCCACTAAACGGTTGAAGCTCCTGTTCAAAAATGATGATCCGAAATCAACTTCTGTCACCTTAGTGATACATTTTGGGAAAGTACCTAAAGTTTAAAGCAGAAATTGGGGCACTTTTGAAATTTTTATTTTTGACCAAAATCGACAGGTCCGGGGCTTAGGGTATTTCTCATATGCCACTAAACGGTTGAAGCTCCTGTTCAAAAATGATGATCCGAAATCAAATTCTGTCACCTTAGTGATACATTTTGGGATAGTACCTAAAGTTCAAAGCAGAAATTGGAGCACTTTTGAAATTTCCATTTTTGACCAAAATCGACAGTTCCGGGGCTTAGGGAATTTCTCATATGCCACTAAACGGTTGAAGATCCTGTTCAAAAATTATGCTCCAAAATCAACTTCTGTCACCTTAGTGATACATTTTGGGATAGTACCTAAAGTTTAAAGCAGAAATTGGGGCACTTTTGAAATTTTTATTTTTGACCAAAATCGACAGGTCCGGGGCTTAGGGTATTTCTCATATGCCACTAAATGGTTGAAGCTCCTGTTCAAAAATGATGATCCGAAATCAACTTCTGTCACCTTAGTGATACATTTTGGGATAGTACCTAAAGTTCAAAGCAGAAATTGGGGCACTTTTGACATTTTCATTTTTGACCAAAATCGACAGGTCCGGGGCTTAGGGAATTTCTCATATGCCACAAAACGGTTGAAGCTCCTGTTCAAAAATGATGCTCCAAAATCAACTTCTGTCACCTTAGTGATACATTTTGGGATAGTACCTAAAGTTTAAAGCAGAAATTGGGGCACTTTTGAAATTTTCATTTTTGACCAAAATCGACAGGTCCGGGGCTTAGGGAATTTCTCATATGCCACAAAACGGTTGAAGCTACTATACGGTTGAAGCTCCTGTTCAAAAATTATGCTCCGAAATCAACTTCTGTCACCTTAGTGATACATTTTGGGATAGTACCTAAAGTTTAAAGCAGAAATTGGTGCACTTTTGACATTTTCATTTTTGACCAAAATCGACAGGCCCGGGGCTTAGGGAATTTCTCATATGCCACAAAACGGTTGAAGCTCCTGTTCAAAAATGATGCTCCAAAATCAACTTCTGTCACCTTAGTGATACATTTTGGGATAGTACCTAAAGTTTAAAGCAGAAATTGGGGCACTTTTGAAATTTTCATTTTTGACCAAAATCGACAGGTCCGGGGCTTAGGGAATTTCTCATATGCCACAAAACGGTTGAAGCTACTATACGGTTGAAGCTCCTGTTCAAAAATTATGCTCCGAAATCAACTTCTGTCACCTTAGTGATACATTTTGGGATAGTACCTAAAGTTTAAAGCAGAAATTGGAGCACTTTTGAAATTTCCATTTTTGACCAAAATCGACAGGTCCGGGGCTTAGGGAATTTCTCATATGCCACTAAACGGTTGAAGCTCCTGTTCAAAAATTATGCTCCAAAATCAACTTCTGTCACCTTAGTGATACATTTTGGGAAAGTACCTAAAGTTTAAAGCAGAAATTGGGGCACTTTTGAAATTTTTATTTTTGACCAAAATCGACAGGTCCGGGGCTTAGGGTATTTCTCATATGCCACTAAACGGTTGAAGCTCCTGTTCAAAAATGAGAATCCGAAATCAACTTCTGTCACCTTAGTGATACATTTTGGGATAGTACCTAAAGTTTAAAGCAGAAATTGGTGCACTTTTGACATTTTTATTTTTGACCAAAATCGACAGGTCCGGGGCTTAGGGTATTTCTAATATGCCACTAAACGGTTGAAGCTCCTGTTCAAAAATGAGAATCCGAAATCAACTTCTGTCACCTTAGTGATACATTTTGGGATAGTACCTAAAGTTTAAAGCAGAAATTGGTGCACTTTTGACATTTTCATTTTTGACCAAAATCAACAGGTCCGGGGCTTAGGGAATTTCTCATTTGCCACAAAACGGTTGAAGCTCCTGTTCAAAAATGATGCTCCAAAATCAACTTCTGTCACCTTAGTGATACATTTTGGGATAGTACCTAAAGTTTAAAGCAGAAATTGGGGCACTTTTGAAATTTTCATTTTTGACCAAAATCGACAGTTCCGGGGCTTAGGGAATTTCTCATATGCGACTAAACGGTTGAAGCTCCTGTTCAAAAATGATGCTCCGAAATCAACTTCTGTCACCTTAGTGATACATTTTGGGATAATACCTAAAGTTCAAAGCAGAAATTGGGGCACTTTTGAAATTTTCATTTTTGAACAAAATCGACAGGTCCGGGGCTTAGGGAATTTCTCATATGCCACTAAACGGTTGAAGCTCCTGTTCAAAAATGATGATCCGAAATCAACTTCTGTCACCTTAGTGATACATTTTGGGATAGTACCTAAAGTTTAAAGCAGAAATTGGAGCACTTTTGAAATTTCCATTTTTGACCAAAATCGACAGGTCCGGGGGGCTTAGGGAATTTCTCATATGCCACTAAACGGTTGAAGCTCCTGTTCAAAAATTATGCTCCAAAATCAACTTCTGTCACCTTAGTGATACATTTTGGGATAGTACCTAAAGTTTAAAGCAGAAATTGGAGCACTTTTGAAATTTCCATTTTTGACCAAAATCGACAGGTCCGGGGCTTAGGGAATTTCTCATATGCCACTAAACGGTTGAAGCTCCGGTTCAAAAATTATGCTCCAAAATCAACTTCTGTCACCTTAGTGATACATTTTGGGAAAGTACCTAAAGTTTAAAGCAGAAATTGGGGCACTTTTGAAATTTTTATTTTTGTCCAAAATCGACAGGTCCGGGGCTTAGGGTATTTCTCATATGCCACTAAACGGTTGAAGCTCCTGTTCAAAAATGATGCTCCGAAATCAACTTCTGTCACCTTAGTGATATATTTTGGGATAGCACCTAAAGTTTAAAGCAGAAATTGGGGCACTTTTGAAATTTTCATTTTTGACCAAAATCGACAGGTTCGGGGCTTAGGGAATTTCTCATATGCCACTAAACGGTTGAAGCTCCTGTTCAAAAATGATGATCCAAAATCAACTTCTGTCACCTTAGTGATACATTTTGGGATAGTACCTAAAGTTTAAAGCAGAAATTGGGGCACTTTTGAAATTTTCATTTTTGACCAAAATCGACAGGTCCGGGGCTTAGGGAATTTCTCATATGCCACAAAACGGTTGAAGCTACTATACGGTTGAAGCTCCTGTTCAAAAATTATGCTCCGAAATCAACTTCTGTCACCTTAGTGATACATTTTGGGATAGTACCTAAAGTTTAAAGCAGAAATTGGAGCACTTTTGAAATTTCCATTTTTGACCAAAATCGACAGGTCCGGGGCTTAGGGAATTTCTCATATGCCACTAAACGGTTGAAGCTCCTGTTCAAAAATGATGCTCCAAAATCAACTTCTGTCACCTTAGTGATACATTTTGGGAAAGTACCTAAAGTTTAAAGCAGAAATTGGGGCACTTTTGAAATTTTTATTTTTGACCAAAATCGACAGGTCCGGGGCTTAGGGTATTTCTCATATGCCACTAAACGGTTGAAGCTCCTGTTCAAAAATTATGCTCCGAAATCAACTTCTGTCACCTTAGTGATACATTTTGGGATAGTACCTAAAGTTTAAAGCGGAAATTGGGGCACTTTTGAAATTTTAATTTTTGACCAAAATCGACAGGTTCGGGGCTTAGGGAATTTCTCATATGCCACTAAACGGTTGAAGCTCCTGTTCAAAAATGATGATCCGAAATCAACTTCTGTCACCTTAGTGATACATTTTGGGATAGCACCTAAAGTTTAAAGCAGAAATTGTGGCACTTTTGAAATTTTCATTTTTGACCAAAATCGACAGGTCCGGGGCTTAGGGAATTTCTCATATGCCACAAAACGGTTGAAGCTACTATACGGTTGAAGCTCCTGTTCAAAAATTATGCTCCGAAATCAACTTCTGTCACCTTAGTGATACATTTTGGGAAAGTACCTAAAGTTTAAAGCAGAAATTGGGGCACTTTTGAAATTTTCATTTTTGACCAAAATCGACAGGTTCGGGGCTTAGGGTATTTCTCATATGCCACTAAACGGTTGAAGCTCCTGTTCAAAAATGAGAATCCGAAATCAACTTCTGTCACCTTAGTGATACATTTTGGGATAGTACCTAAAGTTTAAAGCAGAAATTGGTGCACTTTTGACATTTTCATTTTTGACCAAAATCAACAGGTCCGGGGCTTAGGGAATTTCTCATTTGCCACAAAACGGTTGA
This sequence comes from Pseudophryne corroboree, assembly GCF_028390025.1. Lineage (NCBI taxonomy): Eukaryota > Metazoa > Chordata > Amphibia > Anura > Myobatrachidae > Pseudophryne > Pseudophryne corroboree. The sequence goes on along the minus strand of NW_026968249.1, from coordinate 75,573 downwards.
AGCTCCTGTTCAAAAATGATGCTCCAAAATCAACTTCTGTCACCTTAGTGATACATTTTGGGATAGTACCTAAAGTTTAAAGCAGAAATTGGGGCACTTTTGAAATTTTCATTTTTGACCAAAATCGACAGTTCCGGGGCTTAGGGAATTTCTCATATGCGACTAAACGGTTGAAGCTCCTGTTCAAAAATGATGCTCCGAAATCAACTTCTGTCACCTTAGTGATACATTTTGGGATAATACCTAAAGTTCAAAGCAGAAATTGGGGCACTTTTGAAATTTTCATTTTTGAACAAAACCGACAGGTCCGGGGCTTAGGGAATTTCTCATATGCCACTAAACGGTTGAAGCTCCTGTTCAAAAATGATGATCCGAAATCAACTTCTGTCACCTTAGTGATACATTTTGGGATAGTACCTAAAGTTTAAAGCAGAAATTGGAGCACTTTTGAAATTTCCATTTTTGACCAAAATCGACAGGTCCGGGGCTTAGGGAATTTCTCATATGCCACTAAACGGTTGAAGCTCCTGTTCAAAAATTATGCTCCAAAATCAACTTCTGTCACCTTAGTGATACATTTTGGGATAGTACCTAAAGTTTAAAGCAGAAATTGGAGCACTTTTGAAATTTCCATTTTTGACCAAAATCGACAGGTCCGGCCGGGGCTTAGGGAATTTCTCATATGCCACTAAACGGTTGAAGCTCCTGTTCAAAAATTATGCTCCAAAATCAACTTCTGTCACCTTAGTGATACATTTTGGGAAAGTACCTAAAGTTTAAAGCAGAAATTGGGGCACTTTTGAAATTTTTATTTTTGACCAAAATCGACAGGTCCGGGGCTTAGGGTATTTCTCATATGCCACTAAACGGTTGAAGCTCCTGTTCAAAAATGATGCTCCGAAATCAACTTCTGTCACCTTAGTGATACATTTTGGGATAGTACCTAAAGTTTAAAGCAGAAATTGGGGCACTTTTGACATTTTCATTTTTGATCAAAATCGACAGGTTCGGGGCTTAGGGAATTTCTCATATGCCACTAAACGGTTGAAGCTCATGTTCAAAAATTAGAATCCGAAATCAACTTCTGTCACCTTAGTGATACATTTTGGGATAGTACCTAAAGTTTAAAGCAAAAATTGGGGCACTTTTGACATTTTCATTTTTGACCAAAATCGACAGGCCCGGGGCTTAGGGAATTTCTCATATGCCACAAAACGGTTGAAGCTCCTGTTCAAAAATGATGCTCCAAAATCAACTTCTGTCACCTTAGTGATACATTTTGGGATAGTACCTAAAGTTTAAAGCAGAAATTGGGGCACTTTTGAAATTTTCATTTTTGACCAAAATCGACAGGTCCGGGGCTTAGGGAATTTCTCATATGCCACAAAACGGTTGAAGCTACTATACGGTTGAAGCTCCTGTTCAAAAATTATGCTCCGAAATCAACTTCTGTCACCTTAGTGATACATTTTGGGATAGTACCTAAAGTTTAAAGCAGAAATTGGAGCACTTTTGAAATTTCCATTTTTGACCAAAATCGAAAGGTCCGGCCGGGGCTTAGGGAATTTCTCATATGCCACTAAACTGTTGAAGCTCCTGTTCAAAAATTATGCTCCAAAATCAACTTCTGTCACCTTAGTGATACATTTTGGGAAAGTACCTAAAGTTTAAAGCAGAAATTGGGGCACTTTTGAAATTTTTATTTTTGACCAAAATCGACAGGTCCGGGGCTTAGGGTATTTCTCATATGCCACTAAACGGTTGAAGCTCCTGTTCAAAAATGATGCTCCGAAATCAACTTCTGTCACCTTAGTGATACATTTTGGGATAGCACCTAAAGTTTAAAGCAGAAATTGGGGCACTTTTGACATTTTAATTTTTGACCAAAATCGACAGGTCCGGGGCTTAGGGTATTTCTCATATGCCACTAAACGGTTGAAGCTCCTGTTCAAAAATGATGCTCCGAAATCAACTTCTGTCACCTTAGTGATACATTTTGGGATAGCACCTAAAGTTTAAAGCAGAAATTGGGGCACTTTTGAAATTTTCATTTTTGACCAAAATCGACAGGTCCGGGGCTTAGGGAATTTCTCATATGCCACTAAACGGTTGAAGCTCCTGTTCAAAAATGATGATCCGAAATCAACTTCTGTCACCTTAGTAATACATTTTGGGATAGTACCTAAAGTTTAAAGCAGAAATTGGGGCACTTTTGACATTTTCATTTTTGACCAAAATCGACAGGTCCGGGGCTTAGGGAATTTCTCATATGCCACAAAACGGTTGAAGCTACTATACGGTTGAAGCTCCTGTTCAAAAATTATGCTCCGAAATCAACTTCTGTCACCTTAGTGATACATTTTGGGATAGTACCTAAAGTTTAAAGCAGAAATTGGAGCACTTTTGAAATTTCCATTTTTGACCAAAATCGAAAGGTCCGGCCGGGGCTTAGGGAATTTCTCATATGCCACTAAACTGTTGAAGCTCCTGTTCAAAAATTATGCTCCAAAATCAACTTCTGTCACCTTAGTGATACATTTTGGGAAAGTACCTAAAGTTTAAAGCAGAAATTGGGGCACTTTTGAAATTTTTATTTTTGACCAAAATCGACAGGTCCGGGGCTTAGGGTATTTCTCATATGCCACTAAACGGTTGAAGCTCCTGTTCAAAAATGATGCTCCGAAATCAACTTCTGTCACCTTAGTGATACATTTTGGGATAGCACCTAAAGTTTAAAGCAGAAATTGGGGCACTTTTGAAATTTTCATTTTTGACCAAAATCGACAGGTCCGGGGCTTAGGGAATTTCTCATATGCCACAAAACGGTTGAAGCTACTATACGGTTGAAGCTCCTGTTCAAAAATTATGCTCCGAAATCAACTTCTGTCACCTTAGTGATACATTTTGGGATAGTACCTAAAGTTTAAAGCAGAAATTGGAGCACTTTTGAAATTTCCATTTTTGACCAAAATCGAAAGGTCCGGCCGGGGCTTAGGGAATTTCTCATATGCCACTAAACTGTTGAAGCTCCTGTTCAAAAATTATGCTCCAAAATCAACTTCTGTCACCTTAGTGATACATTTTGGGAAAGTACCTAAAGTTTAAAGCAGAAATTGGGGCACTTTTGAAATTTTTATTTTTGACCAAAATCGACAGGTCCGGGGCTTAGGGTATTTCTCATATGCCACTAAACGGTTGAAGCTCCTGTTCAAAAATGATGCTCCGAAATCAACTTCTGTCACCTTAGTGATACATTTTGGGATAGCACCTAAAGTTTAAAGCAGAAATTGGGGCACTTTTGAAATTTTCATTTTTGACCAAAATCGACAGGTCCGGGGCTTAGGGTATTTCTCATATGCCACTAAACGGTTGAAGCTCCTGTTCAAAAATGATGCTCCGAAATCAACTTCTGTCACCTTAGTGATACATTTTGGGATAGCACCTAAAGTTTAAAGCAGAAATTGGGGCACTTTTGAAATTTTCATTTTTGACCAAAATCGACAGGTCCGGGGCTTAGGGAATTTCTCATATGCCACTAAACGGTTGAAGCTCCTGTTCAAAAATGATGATCCGAAATCAACTTCTGTCACCTTAGTAATACATTTTGGGATAGTACCTAAAGTTTAAAGCAGAAATTGGGGCACTTTTGACATTTTCATTTTTGACCAAAATCGACAGGTCCGGGGCTTAGGGAATTTCTCATATGCCACAAAACGGTTGAAGCTACTATACGGTTGAAGCTCCTGTTCAAAAATTATGCTCCGAAATCAACTTCTGTCACCTTAGTGATACATTTTGGGATAGTACCTAAAGTTTAAAGCAGAAATTGGAGCACTTTTGAAATTTCCATTTTTGACCAAAATCGAAAGGTCCGGCCGGGGCTTAGGGAATTTCTCATATGCCACTAAACTGTTGAAGCTCCTGTTCAAAAATTATGCTCCAAAATCAACTTCTGTCACCTTAGTGATACATTTTGGGAAAGTACCTAAAGTTTAAAGCAGAAATTGGGGCACTTTTGAAATTTTTATTTTTGACCAAAATCGACAGGTCCGGGGCTTAGGGTATTTCTCATATGCCACTAAACGGTTGAAGCTCCTGTTCAAAAATGATGCTCCGAAATCAACTTCTGTCACCTTAGTGATACATTTTGGGATAGCACCTAAAGTTTAAAGCAGAAATTGGGGCACTTTTGAAATTTTCATTTTTGACCAAAATCGACAGGTCCGGGGCTTAGGGAATTTCTCATATGCCACTAAACGGTTGAAGCTCCTGTTCAAAAATGATGATCCGAAATCAACTTCTGTCACCTTAGTAATACATTTTGGGATAGTACCTAAAGTTTAAAGCAGAAATTGGGGCACTTTTGACATTTTCATTTTTGACCAAAATCGACAGGTCCGGGGCTTAGGGAATTTCTCATATGCCACAAAACGGTTGAAGCTACTATACGGTTGAAGCTCCTGTTCAAAAATTATGCTCCGAAATCAACTTCTGTCACCTTAGTGATACATTTTGGGATAGTACCTAAAGTTTAAAGCAGAAATTGGAGCACTTTTGAAATTTCCATTTTTGACCAAAATCGACAGGTCCGGGGCTTAGGGAATTTCTCATATGCCACTAAACGGTTGAAGCTCCTGTTCAAAAATAATGCTCCAAAATCAACTTCTGTCACCTTAGTGATACATTTTGGGAAAGTACCTAAAGTTTAAAGCAGAAATTGGGGCACTTTTGAAATTTTTATTTTTGACCAAAATCGACAGGTCCGGGGCTTAGGGTATTTCTCATATGCCACTAAACGGTTGAAGCTCCTGTTCAAAAATGAGAATCCGAAATCAACTTCTGTCACCTTAGTGATACATTTTGGGAAAGTACCTAAAGTTTAAAGCAGAAATTGGGGCACTTTTGAAATTTTTATTTTTGACCAAAATCGACAGGTCCGGGGCTTAGGGTATTTCTCATATGCCACTAAACGGTTGAAGCTCCTGTTCAAAAATGAGAATCCGAAATCAACTTCTGTCACCTTAGTGATACATTGTGGGATAGTACCTAAAGTTTAAAGCAGAAATTGGTGCACTTTTGACATTTTCATTTTTTACCAAAATCAACAGGTCCGGGGCTTAGGGAATTTCTCATTTGCCACAAAACGGTTGAAGCTCCTGTTCAAAAATGATGCTCCAAAATCAACTTCTGTCACCTTAGTGATACATTTTGGGATAGTACCTCAAGTTTAAAGCAGAAATTGGGGCACTTTTGAAATTTTCATTTTTGACCAAAATCGACAGGTCCGGGGCTTAGGGAATTTCTCATATGCCACTAAACGGTTGAAGCTCCTGTTCAAAAATGATGATCCGAAATCAACTTCTGTCACCTTAGTGATACATTTTGGGATAGTACCTAAAGTTTAAAGCAGAAATTGGAGCACTTTTGAAATTTCCATTTTTGACCAAAATCGACAGTTCCGGGGCTTAGGGAATTTCTCATATGCCACTAAACGGTTGAAGATCCTGTTCAAAAATTATGCTCCAAAATCAACTTCTGTCACCTTAGTGATACATTTTGGGATAGTACCTAAAGTTTAAAGCAGAAATTGGGGCACTTTTGAAATTTTTATTTTTGACCAAAATCGACAGGTCCGGGGCTTAGGGTATTTCTCATATGCCACTAAATGGTTGAAGCTCCTGTTCAAAAATGATGATCCGAAATCAACTTCTGTCACCTTAGTGATACATTTTGGGATAGTACCTAAAGTTCAAAGCAGAAATTGGGGCACTTTTGACATTTTCATTTTTGACCAAAATCGACAGGTCCGGGGCTTAGGGAATTTCTCATATGCCACAAAACGGTTGAAGCTCCTGTTCAAAAATGATGCTCCAAAATCAACTTCTGTCACCTTAGTGATACATTTTGGGATAGTACCTAAAGTTTAAAGCAGAAATTGGGGCACTTTTGAAATTTTCATTTTTGACCAAAATCGACAGGTCCGGGGCTTAGGGAATTTCTCATATGCCACAAAACGGTTGAAGCTACTATACGGTTGAAGCTCCTGTTCAAAAATTATGCTCCGAAATCAACTTCTGTCACCTTAGTGATACATTTTGGGATAGTACCTAAAGTTTAAAGCAGAAATTGGTGCACTTTTGACATTTTCATTTTTGACCAAAATCGACAGGCCCGGGGCTTAGGGAATTTCTCATATGCCACAAAACGGTTGAAGCTCCTGTTCAAAAATGATGCTCCAAAATCAACTTCTGTCACCTTAGTGATACATTTTGGGATAGTACCTAAAGTTTAAAGCAGAAATTGGGGCACTTTTGAAATTTTCATTTTTGACCAAAATCGACAGGTCCGGGGCTTAGGGAATTTCTCATATGCCACAAAACGGTTGAAGCTACTATACGGTTGAAGCTCCTGTTCAAAAATTATGCTCCGAAATCAACTTCTGTCACCTTAGTGATACATTTTGGGATAGTACCTAAAGTTTAAAGCAGAAATTGGAGCACTTTTGAAATTTCCATTTTTGACCAAAATCGACAGGTCCGGGGCTTAGGGAATTTCTCATATGCCACTAAACGGTTGAAGCTCCTGTTCAAAAATTATGCTCCAAAATCAACTTCTGTCACCTTAGTGATACATTTTGGGAAAGTACCTAAAGTTTAAAGCAGAAATTGGGGCACTTTTGACATTTTTATTTTTGACCAAAATCGACAGGTCCGGGGCTTAGGGTATTTCTAATATGCCACTAAACGGTTGAAGCTCCTGTTCAAAAATGAGAATCCGAAATCAACTTCTGTCACCTTAGTGATACATTTTGGGATAGTACCTAAAGTTTAAAGCAGAAATTGGTGCACTTTTGACATTTTCATTTTTGACCAAAATCAACAGGTCCGGGGCTTAGGGAATTTCTCATTTGCCACAAAACGGTTGAAGCTCCTGTTCAAAAATGATGCTCCAAAATCAACTTCTGTCACCTTAGTGATACATTTTGGGATAGTACCTAAAGTTTAAAGCAGAAATTGGGGCACTTTTGAAATTTTTATTTTTGACCAAAATCGACAGGTCCGGGGCTTAGGGTATTTCTCATATGCCACAAAACGGTTGAAGCTCCTGTTCAAAAATGATGCTCCAAAATCAACTTCTGTCACCTTAGTGATACATTTTGGGATAGTACCTAAAGTTTAAAGCAGAAATTGGAGCACTTTTGAAATTTCCATTTTTGACCAAAATCGACAGGTCCGGGGCTTAGGGAATTTCTCATATGCCACTAAACGGTTGAAGCTCCGGTTCAAAAATTATGCTCCAAAATCAACTTCTGTCACCTTAGTGATACATTTTGGGAAAGTACCTAAAGTTTAAAGCAGAAATTGGGGCACTTTTGAAATTTTTATTTTTGACCAAAATCGACAGGTCCGGGGCTTAGGGTATTTCTCATATGCCACTAAACGGTTGAAGATCCTGTTCAAAAATGATGATCCGAAATCAAATTCTGTCACCTTAGTGATACATTTTGGGATAGTACCTAAAGTTCAAAGCAGAAATTGGGGCACTTTTGAAATTTTCATTTTTGACCAAAATCGACAGGTCCGGGGCTTAGGGAATTTCTCATATGCCACTAAACGGTTGAAGCTCATGTTCAAAAATGAGAATCCGAAATCAACTTCTGTCACCTTAGTGATACATTTTGGGATAGTACCTAAAGTTTAAAGCAGAAATTGGTGCACTTTTGACATTTTCATTTTTGACCAAAATCGACAGGCCCGGGGCTTAGGGAATTTCTCATATGCCACAAAACGGTTGAAGCTCCTGTTCAAAAATGATGCTCCAAAATCAACTTCTGTCACCTTAGTGATACATTTTGGGATAGTACCTAAAGTTTAAAGCAGAAATTGGGGCACTTTTGAAATTTTCATTTTTGACCAAAATCGACAGGTCCGGGGCTTAGGGAATTTCTCATATGCCACAAAACGGTTGAAGCTACTATACGGTTGAAGCTTCTGTTCAAAAATTATGCTCCGAAATCAACTTCTGTCACCTTAGTGATACATTTTGGGATAGTACCTAAAGTTTAAAGCAGAAATTGGAGCACTTTTGAAATTTCCATTTTTGACCAAAATCGACAGGTCCGGCCGGGGCTTAGGGAATTTCTCATATGCCACTAAACGGTTGAAGCTCCTGTTCAAAAATTATGCTCCAAAATCAACTTCTGTCACCTTAGTGATACATTTTGGGAAAGTACCTAAAGTTTAAAGCAGAAATTGGGGCACTTTTGAAATTTTTATTTTTGACCAAAATCGACAGGTCCGGGGCTTAGGGTATTTCTCATATGCCACTAAACGGTTGAAGCTCCTGTTCAAAAATGATGCTCCGAAATCAACTTCTGTCACCTTAGTGATACATTTTGGGATAGTACCTAAAGTTTAAAGCAGAAATTGGGGCACTTTTGACATTTTCATTTTTGATCAAAATCGACAGGTTCGGGGCTTAGGGAATTTCTCATATGCCACTAAACGGTTGAAGCTCATGTTCAAAAATTATACTCCGAAATCAACTTCTGTCACCTTAGTGATACATTTTGGGATAGTACCTAAAGTTTAAAGCAAAAATTGGGGCACTTTTGACATTTTCATTTTTGACCAAAATCGACAGGCCCGGGGCTTAGGGAATTTCTCATATGCCACAAAACGGTTGAAGCTCCTGTTCAAAAATGATGCTCCAAAATCAACTTCTGTCACCTTAGTGATACATTTTGGGATAGTACCTAAAGTTTAAAGCAGAAATTGGGGCACTTTTGAAATTTTCATTTTTGACCAAAATCGACAGGTCCGGGGCTTAGGGAATTTCTCATATGCCACAAAACGGTTGAAGCTACTATACGGTTGAAGCTCCTGTTCAAAAAAAATGCTCCGAAATCAACTTCTGTCACCTTAGTGATACATTTTGGGATAGTACCTAAAGTTTAAAGCAGAAATTGGAGCACTTTTGAAATTTCCATTTTTGACCAAAATCGAAAGGTCCGGCCGGGGCTTAGGGAATTTCTCATATGCCACTAAACTGTTGAAGCTCCTGTTCAAAAATTATGCTCCAAAATCAACTTCTGTCACCTTAGTGATACATTTTGGGAAAGTACCTAAAGTTTAAAGCAGAAATTGGGGCACTTTTGAAATTTTTATTTTTGACCAAAATCGACAGGTCCGGGGCTTAGGGTATTTCTCATATGCCACTAAACGGTTGAAGCTCCTGTTCAAAAATGATGCTCCGAAATCAACTTCTGTCACCTTAGTGATACATTTTGGGATAGCACCTAAAGTTTAAAGCAGAAATTGGGGCACTTTTGAAATTTTCATTTTTGACCAAAATCGACAGGTCCGGGGCTTAGGGAATTTCTCATATGCCACTAAACGGTTGAAGCTCCTGTTCAAAAATGATGATCCGAAATCAACTTCTGTCACCTTAGTAATACATTTTGGGATAGTACCTAAAGTTTAAAGCAGAAATTGGGGCACTTTTGACATTTTCATTTTTGACCAAAATCGACAGGTCCGGGGCTTAGGGAATTTCTCATATGCCACAAAACGGTTGAAGCTACTATACGGTTGAAGCTCCTGTTCAAAAATTATGCTCCGAAATCAACTTCTGTCACCTTAGTGATACATTTTGGGATAGTACCTAAAGTTTAAAGCAGAAATTGGAGCACTTTTGAAATTTCCATTTTTGACCAAAATCGAAAGGTCCGGCCGGGGCTTAGGGAATTTCTCATATGCCACTAAACTGTTGAAGCTCCTGTTCAAAAATTATGCTCCAAAATCAACTTCTGTCACCTTAGTGATACATTTTGGGAAAGTACCTAAAGTTTAAAGCAGAAATTGGGGCACTTTTGAAATTTTTATTTTTGACCAAAATCGACAGGTCCGGGGCTTAGGGTATTTCTCATATGCCACTAAACGGTTGAAGCTCCTGTTCAAAAATGATGCTCCGAAATCAACTTCTGTCACCTTAGTGATACATTTTGGGATAGCACCTAAAGTTTAAAGCAGAAATTGGGGCACTTTTGAAATTTTCATTTTTGACCAAAATCGACAGGTCCGGGGCTTAGGGAATTTCTCATATGCCACTAAACGGTTGAAGCTCCTGTTCAAAAATGAGAATCCGAAATCAACTTCTGTCACCTTAGTGATACATTGTGGGATAGTACCTAAAGTTTAAAGCAGAAATTGGTGCACTTTTGACATTTTCATTTTTTACCAAAATCAACAGGTCCGGGGCTTAGGGAATTTCTCATTTGCCACAAAACGGTTGAAGCTCCTGTTCAAAAATGATGCTCCAAAATCAACTTCTGTCACCTTAGTGATACATTTTGGGATAGTACCTCAAGTTTAAAGCAGAAATTGGGGCACTTTTGAAATTTTCATTTTTGACCAAAATCGACAGGTCCGGGGCTTAGGGAATTTCTCATATGCCACTAAACGGTTGAAGCTCCTGTTCAAAAATGATGATCCGAAATCAACTTCTGTCACCTTAGTGATACATTTTGGGATAGTACCTAAAGTTTAAAGCAGAAATTGGAGCACTTTTGAAATTTCCATTTTTGACCAAAATCGACAGTTCCGGGGCTTAGGGAATTTCTCATATGCCACTAAACGGTTGAAGATCCTGTTCAAAAATTATGCTCCAAAATCAACTTCTGTCACCTTAGTGATACATTTTGGGATAGTACCTAAAGTTTAAAGCAGAAATTGGGGCACTTTTGAAATTTTTATTTTTGACCAAAATCGACAGGTCCGGGGCTTAGGGTATTTCTCATATGCCACTAAATGGTTGAAGCTCCTGTTCAAAAATGATGATCCGAAATCAACTTCTGTCACCTTAGTGATACATTTTGGGATAGTACCTAAAGTTCAAAGCAGAAATTGGGGCACTTTTGACATTTTCATTTTTGACCAAAATCGACAGGTCCGGGGCTTAGGGAATTTCTCATATGCCACAAAACGGTTGAAGCTCCTGTTCAAAAATGATGCTCCAAAATCAACTTCTGTCACCTTAGTGATACATTTTGGGATAGTACCTAAAGTTTAAAGCAGAAATTGGGGCACTTTTGAAATTTTCATTTTTGACCAAAATCGACAGGTCCGGGGCTTAGGGAATTTCTCATATGCCACAAAACGGTTGAAGCTACTATACGGTTGAAGCTCCTGTTCAAAAATTATGCTCCGAAATCAACTTCTGTCACCTTAGTGATACATTTTGGGATAGTACCTAAAGTTTAAAGCAGAAATTGGTGCACTTTTGACATTTTCATTTTTGACCAAAATCGACAGGCCCGGGGCTTAGGGAATTTCTCATATGCCACAAAACGGTTGAAGCTCCTGTTCAAAAATGATGCTCCAAAATCAACTTCTGTCACCTTAGTGATACATTTTGGGATAGTACCTAAAGTTTAAAGCAGAAATTGGGGCACTTTTGAAATTTTCATTTTTGACCAAAATCGACAGGTCCGGGGCTTAGGGAATTTCTCATATGCCACAAAACGGTTGAAGCTACTATACGGTTGAAGCTCCTGTTCAAAAATTATGCTCCGAAATCAACTTCTGTCACCTTAGTGATACATTTTGGGATAGTACCTAAAGTTTAAAGCAGAAATTGGAGCACTTTTGAAATTTCCATTTTTGACCAAAATCGACAGGTCCGGGGCTTAGGGAATTTCTCATATGCCACTAAACGGTTGAAGCTCCTGTTCAAAAATTATGCTCCAAAATCAACTTCTGTCACCTTAGTGATACATTTTGGGAAAGTACCTAAAGTTTAAAGCAGAAATTGGGGCACTTTTGACATTTTTATTTTTGACCAAAATCGACAGGTCCGGGGCTTAGGGTATTTCTAATATGCCACTAAACGGTTGAAGCTCCTGTTCAAAAATGAGAATCCGAAATCAACTTCTGTCACCTTAGTGATACATTTTGGGATAGTACCTAAAGTTTAAAGCAGAAATTGGTGCACTTTTGACATTTTCATTTTTGACCAAAATCAACAGGTCCGGGGCTTAGGGAATTTCTCATTTGCCACAAAACGGTTGAAGCTCCTGTTCAAAAATGATGCTCCAAAATCAACTTCTGTCACCTTAGTGATACATTTTGGGATAGTACCTAAAGTTTAAAGCAGAAATTGGGGCACTTTTGAAATTTTTATTTTTGACCAAAATCGACAGGTCCGGGGCTTAGGGTATTTCTCATATGCCACAAAACGGTTGAAGCTCCTGTTCAAAAATGATGCTCCAAAATCAACTTCTGTCACCTTAGTGATACATTTTGGGATAGTACCTAAAGTTTAAAGCAGAAATTGGAGCACTTTTGAAATTTCCATTTTTGACCAAAATCGACAGGTCCGGGGCTTAGGGAATTTCTCATATGCCACTAAACGGTTGAAGCTCCGGTTCAAAAATTATGCTCCAAAATCAACTTCTGTCACCTTAGTGATACATTTTGGGAAAGTACCTAAAGTTTAAAGCAGAAATTGGGGCACTTTTGAAATTTTTATTTTTGACCAAAATCGACAGGTCCGGGGCTTAGGGTATTTCTCATATGCCACTAAACGGTTGAAGATCCTGTTCAAAAATGATGATCCGAAATCAAATTCTGTCACCTTAGTGATACATTTTGGGATAGTACCTAAAGTTCAAAGCAGAAATTGGGGCACTTTTGAAATTTTCATTTTTGACCAAAATCGACAGGTCCGGGGCTTAGGGAATTTCTCATATGCCACTAAACGGTTGAAGCTCATGTTCAAAAATGAGAATCCGAAATCAACTTCTGTCACCTTAGTGATACATTTTGGGATAGTACCTAAAGTTTAAAGCAGAAATTGGTGCACTTTTGACATTTTCATTTTTGACCAAAATCGACAGGCCCGGGGCTTAGGGAATTTCTCATATGCCACAAAACGGTTGAAGCTCCTGTTCAAAAATGATGCTCCAAAATCAACTTCTGTCACCTTAGTGATACATTTTGGGATAGTACCTAAAGTTTAAAGCAGAAATTGGGGCACTTTTGAAATTTTCATTTTTGACCAAAATCGACAGGTCCGGGGCTTAGGGAATTTCTCATATGCCACAAAACGGTTGAAGCTACTATACGGTTGAAGCTTCTGTTCAAAAATTATGCTCCGAAATCAACTTCTGTCACCTTAGTGATACATTTTGGGATAGTACCTAAAGTTTAAAGCAGAAATTGGAGCACTTTTGAAATTTCCATTTTTGACCAAAATCGACAGGTCCGGCCGGGGCTTAGGGAATTTCTCATATGCCACTAAACGGTTGAAGCTCCTGTTCAAAAATTATGCTCCAAAATCAACTTCTGTCACCTTAGTGATACATTTTGGGAAAGTACCTAAAGTTTAAAGCAGAAATTGGGGCACTTTTGAAATTTTTATTTTTGACCAAAATCGACAGGTCCGGGGCTTAGGGTATTTCTCATATGCCACTAAACGGTTGAAGCTCCTGTTCAAAAATGATGCTCCGAAATCAACTTCTGTCACCTTAGTGATACATTTTGGGATAGTACCTAAAGTTTAAAGCAGAAATTGGGGCACTTTTGACATTTTCATTTTTGATCAAAATCGACAGGTTCGGGGCTTAGGGAATTTCTCATATGCCACTAAACGGTTGAAGCTCATGTTCAAAAATTATACTCCGAAATCAACTTCTGTCACCTTAGTGATACATTTTGGGATAGTACCTAAAGTTTAAAGCAAAAATTGGGGCACTTTTGACATTTTCATTTTTGACCAAAATCGACAGGCCCGGGGCTTAGGGAATTTCTCATATGCCACAAAACGGTTGAAGCTCCTGTTCAAAAATGATGCTCCAAAATCAACTTCTGTCACCTTAGTGATACATTTTGGGATAGTACCTAAAGTTTAAAGCAGAAATTGGGGCACTTTTGAAATTTTCATTTTTGACCAAAATCGACAGGTCCGGGGCTTAGGGAATTTCTCATATGCCACAAAACGGTTGAAGCTACTATACGGTTGAAGCTCCTGTTCAAAAAAAATGCTCCGAAATCAACTTCTGTCACCTTAGTGATACATTTTGGGATAGTACCTAAAGTTTAAAGCAGAAATTGGAGCACTTTTGAAATTTCCATTTTTGACCAAAATCGAAAGGTCCGGCCGGGGCTTAGGGAATTTCTCATATGCCACTAAACTGTTGAAGCTCCTGTTCAAAAATTATGCTCCAAAATCAACTTCTGTCACCTTAGTGATACATTTTGGGAAAGTACCTAAAGTTTAAAGCAGAAATTGGGGCACTTTTGAAATTTTTATTTTTGACCAAAATCGACAGGTCCGGGGCTTAGGGTATTTCTCATATGCCACTAAACGGTTGAAGCTCCTGTTCAAAAATGATGCTCCGAAATCAACTTCTGTCACCTTAGTGATACATTTTGGGATAGCACCTAAAGTTTAAAGCAGAAATTGGGGCACTTTTGAAATTTTCATTTTTGACCAAAATCGACAGGTCCGGGGCTTAGGGAATTTCTCATATGCCACTAAACGGTTGAAGCTCCTGTTCAAAAATGATGATCCGAAATCAACTTCTGTCACCTTAGTAATACATTTTGGGATAGTACCTAAAGTTTAAAGCAGAAATTGGGGCACTTTTGACATTTTCATTTTTGACCAAAATCGACAGGTCCGGGGCTTAGGGAATTTCTCATATGCCACAAAACGGTTGAAGCTACTATACGGTTGAAGCTCCTGTTCAAAAATTATGCTCCGAAATCAACTTCTGTCACCTTAGTGATACATTTTGGGATAGTACCTAAAGTTTAAAGCAGAAATTGGAGCACTTTTGAAATTTCCATTTTTGACCAAAATCGAAAGGTCCGGCCGGGGCTTAGGGAATTTCTCATATGCCACTAAACTGTTGAAGCTCCTGTTCAAAAATTATGCTCCAAAATCAACTTCTGTCACCTTAGTGATACATTTTGGGAAAGTACCTAAAGTTTAAAGCAGAAATTGGGGCACTTTTGAAATTTTTATTTTTGACCAAAATCGACAGGTCCGGGGCTTAGGGTATTTCTCATATGCCACTAAACGGTTGAAGCTCCTGTTCAAAAATGATGCTCCGAAATCAACTTCTGTCACCTTAGTGATACATTTTGGGATAGCACCTAAAGTTTAAAGCAGAAATTGGGGCACTTTTGAAATTTTCATTTTTGACCAAAATCGACAGGTCCGGGGCTTAGGGAATTTCTCATATGCCACTAAACGGTTGAAGCTCCTGTTCAAAAATGATGATCCGAAATCAACTTCTGTCACCTTAGTAATACATTTTGGGATAGTACCTAAAGTTTAAAGCAGAAATTGGGGCACTTTTGACATTTTCATTTTTGACCAAAATCGACAGGTCCGGGGCTTAGGGAATTTCTCATATGCCACAAAACGGTTGAAGCTACTATACGGTTGAAGCTCCTGTTCAAAAATTATGCTCCGAAATCAACTTCTGTCACCTTAGTGATACATTTTGGGATAGTACCTAAAGTTTAAAGCAGAAATTGGAGCACTTTTGAAATTTCCATTTTTGACCAAAATCGAAAGGTCCGGCCGGGGCTTAGGGAATTTCTCATATGCCACTAAACTGTTGAAGCTCCTGTTCAAAAATTATGCTCCAAAATCAACTTCTGTCACCTTAGTGATACATTTTGGGAAAGTACCTAAAGTTTAAAGCAGAAATTGGGGCACTTTTGAAATTTTTATTTTTGACCAAAATCGACAGGTCCGGGGCTTAGGGTATTTCTCATATGCCACTAAACGGTTGAAGCTCCTGTTCAAAAATGATGCTCCGAAATCAACTTCTGTCACCTTAGTGATACATTTTGGGATAGCACCTAAAGTTTAAAGCAGAAATTGGGGCACTTTTGAAATTTTCATTTTTGACCAAAATCGACAGGTCCGGGGCTTAGGGAATTTCTCATATGCCACTAAACGGTTGAAGCTCCTGTTCAAAAATGATGATCCGAAATCAACTTCTGTCACCTTAGTAATACATTTTGGGATAGTACCTAAAGTTTAAAGCAGAAATTGGGGCACTTTTGACATTTTCATTTTTGACCAAAATCGACAGGTCCGGGGCTTAGGGAATTTCTCATATGCCACAAAACGGTTGAAGCTACTATACGGTTGAAGCTCCTGTTCAAAAATTATGCTCCGAAATCAACTTCTGTCACCTTAGTGATACATTTTGGGATAGTACCTAAAGTTTAAAGCAGAAATTGGAGCACTTTTGAAATTTCCATTTTTGACCAAAATCGACAGGTCCGGGGCTTAGGGAATTTCTCATATGCCACTAAACGGTTGAAGCTCCTGTTCAAAAATAATGCTCCAAAATCAACTTCTGTCACCTTAGTGATACATTTTGGGAAAGTACCTAAAGTTTAAAGCAGAAATTGGGGCACTTTTGAAATTTTTATTTTTGACCAAAATCGACAGGTCCGGGGCTTAGGGTATTTCTCATATGCCACTAAACGGTTGAAGCTCCTGTTCAAAAATGAGAATCCGAAATCAACTTCTGTCACCTTAGTGATACATTTTGGGAAAGTACCTAAAGTTTAAAGCAGAAATTGGGGCACTTTTGAAATTTTTATTTTTGACCAAAATCGACAGGTCCGGGGCTTAGGGTATTTCTCATATGCCACTAAACGGTTGAAGCTCCTGTTCAAAAATGAGAATCCGAAATCAACTTCTGTCACCTTAGTGATACATTGTGGGATAGTACCTAAAGTTTAAAGCAGAAATTGGTGCACTTTTGACATTTTCATTTTTTACCAAAATCAACAGGTCCGGGGCTTAGGGAATTTCTCATTTGCCACAAAACGGTTGAAGCTCCTGTTCAAAAATGATGCTCCAAAATCAACTTCTGTCACCTTAGTGATACATTTTGGGATAGTACCTCAAGTTTAAAGCAGAAATTGGGGCACTTTTGAAATTTTCATTTTTGACCAAAATCGACAGGTCCGGGGCTTAGGGAATTTCTCATATGCCACTAAACGGTTGAAGCTCCTGTTCAAAAATGATGATCCGAAATCAACTTCTGTCACCTTAGTGATACATTTTGGGATAGTACCTAAAGTTTAAAGCAGAAATTGGAGCACTTTTGAAATTTCCATTTTTGACCAAAATCGACAGTTCCGGGGCTTAGGGAATTTCTCATATGCCACTAAACGGTTGAAGATCCTGTTCAAAAATTATGCTCCAAAATCAACTTCTGTCACCTTAGTGATACATTTTGGGATAGTACCTAAAGTTTAAAGCAGAAATTGGGGCACTTTTGAAATTTTTATTTTTGACCAAAATCGACAGGTCCGGGGCTTAGGGTATTTCTCATATGCCACTAAATGGTTGAAGCTCCTGTTCAAAAATGATGATCCGAAATCAACTTCTGTCACCTTAGTGATACATTTTGGGATAGTACCTAAAGTTCAAAGCAGAAATTGGGGCACTTTTGACATTTTCATTTTTGACCAAAATCGACAGGTCCGGGGCTTAGGGAATTTCTCATATGCCACAAAACGGTTGAAGCTCCTGTTCAAAAATGATGCTCCAAAATCAACTTCTGTCACCTTAGTGATACATTTTGGGATAGTACCTAAAGTTTAAAGCAGAAATTGGGGCACTTTTGAAATTTTCATTTTTGACCAAAATCGACAGGTCCGGGGCTTAGGGAATTTCTCATATGCCACAAAACGGTTGAAGCTCCTGTTCAAAAATTATGCTCCGAAATCAACTTCTGTCACCTTAGTGATACATTTTGGGATAGTACCTAAAGTTTAAAGCAGAAATTGGTGCACTTTTGACATTTTCATTTTTGACCAAAATCGACAGGCCCGGGGCTTAGGGAATTTCTCATATGCCACAAAACGGTTGAAGCTCCTGTTCAAAAATGATGCTCCAAAATCAACTTCTGTCACCTTAGTGATACATTTTGGGATAGTACCTAAAGTTTAAAGCAGAAATTGGGGCACTTTTGAAATTTTCATTTTTGACCAAAATCGACAGGTCCGGGGCTTAGGGAATTTCTCATATGCCACAAAACGGTTGAAGCTACTATACGGTTGAAGCTCCTGTTCAAAAATTATGCTCCGAAATCAACTTCTGTCACCTTAGTGATACATTTTGGGATAGTACCTAAAGTTTAAAGCAGAAATTGGAGCACTTTTGAAATTTCCATTTTTGACCAAAATCGACAGGTCCGGGGCTTAGGGAATTTCTCATATGCCACTAAACGGTTGAAGCTCCTGTTCAAAAATTATGCTCCAAAATCAACTTCTGTCACCTTAGTGATACATTTTGGGAAAGTACCTAAAGTTTAAAGCAGAAATTGGGGCACTTTTGACATTTTTATTTTTGACCAAAATCGACAGGTCCGGGGCTTAGGGTATTTCTAATATGCCACTAAACGGTTGAAGCTCCTGTTCAAAAATGAGAATCCGAAATCAACTTCTGTCACCTTAGTGATACATTTTGGGATAGTACCTAAAGTTTAAAGCAGAAATTGGTGCACTTTTGACATTTTCATTTTTGACCAAAATCAACAGGTCCGGGGCTTAGGGAATTTCTCATTTGCCACAAAACGGTTGAAGCTCCTGTTCAAAAATGATGCTCCAAAATCAACTTCTGTCACCTTAGTGATACATTTTGGGATAGTACCTAAAGTTTAAAGCAGAAATTGGGGCACTTTTGAAATTTTTATTTTTGACCAAAATCGACAGGTCCGGGGCTTAGGGTATTTCTCATATGCCACAAAACGGTTGAAGCTCCTGTTCAAAAATGATGCTCCAAAATCAACTTCTGTCACCTTAGTGATACATTTTGGGATAGTACCTAAAGTTTAAAGCAGAAATTGGAGCACTTTTGAAATTTCCATTTTTGACCAAAATCGACAGTTCCGGGGCTTAGGGAATTTCTCATATGCCACTAAACGGTTGAAGCTCCGGTTCAAAAATTATGCTCCAAAATCAACTTCTGTCACCTTAGTGATACATTTTGGGAAAGTACCTAAAGTTTAAAGCAGAAATTGGGGCACTTTTGAAATTTTTATTTTTGACCAAAATCGACAGGTCCGGGGCTTAGGGTATTTCTCATATGCCACTAAACGGTTGAAGATCCTGTTCAAAAATGATGATCCGAAATCAAATTCTGTCACCTTAGTGATACATTTTGGGATAGTACCTAAAGTTCAAAGCAGAAATTGGGGCACTTTTGAAATTTTCATTTTTGACCAAAATCGACAGGTCCGGGGCTTAGGGAATTTCTCATATGCCACTAAACGGTTGAAGCTCATGTTCAAAAATGAGAATCCGAAATCAACTTCTGTCACCTTAGTGATACATTTTGGGATAGTACCTAAAGTTTAAAGCAGAAATTGGTGCACTTTTGACATTTTCATTTTTGACCAAAATCGACAGGCCCGGGGCTTAGGGAATTTCTCATATGCCACAAAACGGTTGAAGCTCCTGTTCAAAATTGATGCTCCAAAATCAACTTCTGTCACCTTAGTGATACATTTTGGGATAGTACCTAAAGTTTAAAGCAGAAATTGGGGCACTTTTGAAATTTTCATTTTTGACCAAAATCGACAGGTCCGGGGCTTAGGGAATTTCTCATATGCCACAAAACGGTTGAAGCTACTATACGGTTGAAGCTTCTGTTCAAAAATTATGCTCCGAAATCAACTTCTGTCACCTTAGTGATACATTTTGGGATAGTACCTAAAGTTTAAAGCAGAAATTGGAGCACTTTTGAAATTTCCATTTTTGACCAAAATCGACAGGTCCGGCCGGGGCTTAGGGAATTTCTCATATGCCACTAAACGGTTGAAGCTCCTGTTCAAAAATTATGCTCCAAAATCAACTTCTGTCACCTTAGTGATACATTTTGGGAAAGTACCTAAAGTTTAAAGCAGAAATTGGGGCACTTTTGAAATTTTTATTTTTGACCAAAATCGACAGGTCCGGGGCTTAGGGTATTTCTCATATGCCACTAAACGGTTGAAGCTCCTGTTCAAAAATGATGCTCCGAAATCAACTTCTGTCACCTTAGTGATACATTTTGGGATAGTACCTAAAGTTTAAAGCAGAAATTGGGGCACTTTTGACATTTTCATTTTTGATCAAAATCGACAGGTTCGGGGCTTAGGGAATTTCTCATATGCCACTAAACGGTTGAAGCTCATGTTCAAAAATTAGAATCCGAAATCAACTTCTGTCACCTTAGTGATACATTTTGGGATAGTACCTAAAGTTTAAAGCAAAAATTGGGGCACTTTTGACATTTTCATTTTTGACCA
Source organism: Pseudophryne corroboree (assembly GCF_028390025.1). NCBI lineage: Eukaryota > Metazoa > Chordata > Amphibia > Anura > Myobatrachidae > Pseudophryne > Pseudophryne corroboree. The sequence continues at coordinate 55,241 of NW_026968249.1, read as the reverse complement.
AAATCGACAGGCCCGGGGCTTAGGGAATTTCTCATATGCCACAAAACGGTTGAAGCTCCTGTTCAAAAATGATGCTCCAAAATCAACTTCTGTCACCTTAGTGATACATTTTGGGATAGTACCTAAAGTTTAAAGCAGAAATTGGGGCACTTTTGAAATTTTCATTTTTGACCAAAATCGACAGGTCCGGGGCTTAGGGAATTTCTCATATGCCACAAAACGGTTGAAGCTACTATACGGTTGAAGCTCCTGTTCAAAAAAAATGCTCCGAAATCAACTTCTGTCACCTTAGTGATACATTTTGGGATAGTACCTAAAGTTTAAAGCAGAAATTGGAGCACTTTTGAAATTTCCATTTTTGACCAAAATCGAAAGGTCCGGCCGGGGCTTAGGGAATTTCTCATATGCCACTAAACTGTTGAAGCTCCTGTTCAAAAATTATGCTCCAAAATCAACTTCTGTCACCTTAGTGATACATTTTGGGAAAGTACCTAAAGTTTAAAGCAGAAATTGGGGCACTTTTGAAATTTTTATTTTTGACCAAAATCGACAGGTCCGGGGCTTAGGGTATTTCTCATATGCCACTAAACGGTTGAAGCTCCTGTTCAAAAATGATGCTCCGAAATCAACTTCTGTCACCTTAGTGATACATTTTGGGATAGCACCTAAAGTTTAAAGCAGAAATTGGGGCACTTTTGAAATTTTCATTTTTGACCAAAATCGACAGGTCCGGGGCTTAGGGAATTTCTCATATGCCACTAAACGGTTGAAGCTCCTGTTCAAAAATGATGATCCGAAATCAACTTCTGTCACCTTAGTAATACATTTTGGGATAGTACCTAAAGTTTAAAGCAGAAATTGGGGCACTTTTGACATTTTCATTTTTGACCAAAATCGACAGGTCCGGGGCTTAGGGAATTTCTCATATGCCACAAAACGGTTGAAGCTACTATACGGTTGAAGCTCCTGTTCAAAAATTATGCTCCGAAATCAACTTCTGTCACCTTAGTGATACATTTTGGGATAGTACCTAAAGTTTAAAGCAGAAATTGGAGCACTTTTGAAATTTCCATTTTTGACCAAAATCGACAGGTCCGGGGCTTAGGGAATTTCTCATATGCCACTAAACGGTTGAAGCTCCTGTTCAAAAATAATGCTCCAAAATCAACTTCTGTCACCTTAGTGATACATTTTGGGAAAGTACCTAAAGTTTAAAGCAGAAATTGGGGCACTTTTGAAATTTTTATTTTTGACCAAAATCGACAGGTACGGGGCTTAGGGTATTTCTCATATGCCACTAAACGGTTGAAGCTCCTGTTCAAAAATGAGAATCCGAAATCAACTTCTGTCACCTTAGTGATACATTTTGGGAAAGTACCTAAAGTTTAAAGCAGAAATTGGGGCACTTTTGAAATTTTTATTTTTGACCAAAATCGACAGGTCCGGGCTTAGGGTATTTCTCATATGCCACTAAACGGTTGAAGCTCCTGTTCAAAAATGATGCTCCAAAATCAACTTCTGTCACCTTAGTGATACATTTTGGGATAGTACCTCAAGTTTAAAGCAGAAATTGGGGCACTTTTGAAATTTTCATTTTTGACCAAAATCGACAGGTCCGGGGCTTAGGGAATTTCTCATATGCCACTAAACGGTTGAAGCTCCTGTTCAAAAATGATGATCCGAAATCAACTTCTGTCACCTTAGTGATACATTTTGGGATAGTACCTAAAGTTTAAAGCAGAAATTGGAGCACTTTTGAAATTTCCATTTTTGACCAAAATCGACAGTTCCGGGGCTTAGGGAATTTCTCATATGCCACTAAACGGTTGAAGATCCTGTTCAAAAATTATGCTCCAAAATCAACTTCTGTCACCTTAGTGATACATTTTGGGATAGTACCTAAAGTTTAAAGCAGAAATTGGGGCACTTTTGAAATTTTTATTTTTGACCAAAATCGACAGGTCCGGGGCTTAGGGTATTTCTCATATGCCACTAAATGGTTGAAGCTCCTGTTCAAAAATGATGATCCGAAATCAACTTCTGTCACCTTAGTGATACATTTTGGGATAGTACCTAAAGTTCAAAGCAGAAATTGGGGCACTTTTGACATTTTCATTTTTGACCAAAATCGACAGGTCCGGGGCTTAGGGAATTTCTCATATGCCACAAAACGGTTGAAGCTCCTGTTCAAAAATGATGCTCCAAAATCAACTTCTGTCACCTTAGTGATACATTTTGGGATAGTACCTAAAGTTTAAAGCAGAAATTGGGGCACTTTTGAAATTTTCATTTTTGACCAAAATCGACAGGTCCGGGGCTTAGGGAATTTCTCATATGCCACAAAACGGTTGAAGCTACTATACGGTTGAAGCTCCTGTTCAAAAATTATGCTCCGAAATCAACTTCTGTCACCTTAGTGATACATTTTGGGATAGTACCTAAAGTTTAAAGCAGAAATTGGTGCACTTTTGACATTTTCATTTTTGACCAAAATCGACAGGCCCGGGGCTTAGGGAATTTCTCATATGCCACAAAATGGTTGAAGCTCCTGTTCAAAAATGATGCTCCAAAATCAACTTCTGTCACCTTAGTGATACATTTTGGGATAGTACCTAAAGTTTAAAGCAGAAATTGGGGCACTTTTGAAATTTTCATTTTTGACCAAAATCGACAGGTCCGGGGCTTAGGGAATTTCTCATATGCCACAAAACGGTTGAAGCTACTATACGGTTGAAGCTCCTGTTCAAAAATTATGCTCCGAAATCAACTTCTGTCACCTTAGTGATACATTTTGGGATAGTACCTAAAGTTTAAAGCAGAAATTGGAGCACTTTTGAAATTTCTATTTTTGACCAAAATCGACAGGTCCGGGGCTTAGGGAATTTCTCATATGCCACTAAACGGTTGAAGCTCCTGTTCAAAAATTATGCTCCAAAATCAACTTCTGTCACCTTAGTGATACATTTTGGGAAAGTACCTAAAGTTTAAAGCAGAAATTGGGGCACTTTTGACATTTTTATTTTTGACCAAAATCGACAGGTCCGGGGCTTAGGGTATTTCTAATATGCCACTAAACGGTTGAAGCTCCTGTTCAAAAATGAGAATCCGAAATCAACTTCTGTCACCTTAGTGATACATTTTGGGATAGTACCTAAAGTTTAAAGCAGAAATTGGTGCACTTTTGACATTTTCATTTTTGACCAAAATCAACAGGTCCGGGGCTTAGGGAATTTCTCATTTGCCACAAAACGGTTGAAGCTCCTGTTCAAAAATGATGCTCCAAAATCAACTTCTGTCACCTTAGTGATACATTTTGGGATAGTACCTAAAGTTTAAAGCAGAAATTGGGGCACTTTTGAAATTTTCATTTTTGACCAAAATCAACAGGTCCGGGGCTTAGGGAATTTCTCATATGCGACTAAACGGTTGAAGCTCCTGTTCAAAAATGATGCTCCGAAATCAACTTCTGTCACCTTAGTGATACATTTTGGGATAATACCTAAAGTTCAAAGCAGAAATTGGGGCACTTTTGAAATTTTCATTTTTGAACAAAATCGACAGGTCCGGGGCTTAGGGAATTTCTCATATGCCACTAAACGGTTGAAGCTCCTGTTCAAAAATGATGATCCGAAATCAACTTCTGTCACCTTAGTGATACATTTTGGGATAGTACCTAAAGTTTAAAGCAGAAATTGGAGCACTTTTGAAATTTCCATTTTTGACCAAAATCGACAGGTCCGGGGGGCTTAGGGAATTTCTCATATGCCACTAAACGGTTGAAGCTCCTGTTCAAAAATTATGCTCCAAAATCAACTTCTGTCACCTTAGTGATACATTTTGGGATAGTACCTAAAGTTTAAAGCAGAAATTGGAGCACTTTTGAAATTTCCATTTTTGACCAAAATCGACAGGTCCGGGGCTTAGGGAATTTCTCATATGCCACTAAACGGTTGAAGCTCCGGTTCAAAAATTATGCTCCAAAATCAACTTCTGTCACCTTAGTGATACATTTTGGGAAAGTACCTAAAGTTTAAAGCAGAAATTGGGGCACTTTTGAAATTTTTATTTTTGTCCAAAATCGACAGGTCCGGGGCTTAGGGTATTTCTCATATGCCACTAAACGGTTGAAGCTCCTGTTCAAAAATGATGCTCCGAAATCAACTTCTGTCACCTTAGTGATATATTTTGGGATAGCACCTAAAGTTTAAAGCAGAAATTGGGGCACTTTTGAAATTTTCATTTTTGACCAAAATCGACAGGTTCGGGGCTTAGGGAATTTCTCATATGCCACTAAACGGTTGAAGCTCCTGTTCAAAAATGATGATCCAAAATCAACTTCTGTCACCTTAGTGATACATTTTGGGATAGCACCTAAAGTTTAAAGCAGAAATTGTGGCACTTTTGAAATTTTCATTTTTGACCAAAATCGACAGGTCCGGGGCTTAGGGAATTTCTCATATACCACAAAACGGTTGAAGCTACTATACGGTTGAAGCTCCTGTTCAAAAATGATGATCCGAAATCAACTTCTGTCACCTTAGTAATACATTTTGGGATAGTACCTAAAGTTTAAAGCAGAAATTGGTGCACTTTTGACATTTTCATTTTTGACCAAAATCGACAGGTCCGGGGCTTAGGGAATTTCTCATATGCCACAAAACGGTTGAAGCTACTATACGGTTGAAGCTCCTGTTCAAAAATTATGCTCCGAAATCAACTTCTGTCACCTTAGTGATACATTTTGGGAAAGTACCTAAAGTTTAAAGCAGAAATTGGGGCACTTTTGAAATTTTTATTTTTGACCAAAATCGACAGGTCCGGGGCATAGGGTATTTCTCATATGCCACTAAACGGTTGAAGCTCCTGTTCAAAAATGAGAATCCGAAATCAACTTCTGTCACCTTAGTGATACATTTTGGGATAGTACCTAAAGTTTAAAGCAGAAATAGGTGCACTTTTGACATTTTCATTTTTGACCAAAATCGACAGGTCCGGGGCTTAGGGAATTTCTCATTTGCCACAAAACGGTTGAAGCTCCTGTTCAAAAATGATGCTCCAAAATCAACTTCTGTCACCTTAGTGATACATTTTGGGATAGTACCTAAAGTTTAAAGCAGAAATTGGGGCACTTTTGAAATTTTAATTTTTGACCAAAATCGACAGGTCCGGGGCTTAGGGAATTTCTCATATGCGACTAAACGGTTGAAGCTCCTGTTCAAAAATGATGCTCCGAAATCAACTTCTGTCACCTTAGTGATACATTTTGGGATAATACCTAAAGTTCAAAGCAGAAATTGGGGCACTTTTGAAATTTTTATTTTTGACCAAAATCGACAGGTCCGGGGCTTAGGGAATTTCTCATATGCCACTAAACGGTTGAAGCTCCTGTTCAAAAATTATGCTCCAAAATCAACTTCTGTCACCTTAGTGATACATTTTGGGATAGTACCTAAAGTTTAAAGCAGAAATTGGGGCACTTTTGAAATTTTTATTTTTGACCAAAATCGACAGGTCCGGGGCTTAGGGTATTTCTCATATGCCACTAAATGGTTGAAGCTCCTATTCAAAAATGATGATCCGAAATCAACTTCTGTCACCTTAGTGATACATTTTGGGATAGTACCTAAAGTTCAAAGCAGAAATTGGGGCACTTTTGACATTTTCATTTTTGACCAAAATCGACAGGTCCGGGGCTTAGGGAATTTATCATATGCCAATAAAAAGGTTGAAGCTCCTGTTCAAAAATGATGCTCCAAAATCAACTTCTGTCACCTTAGTGATACATTTTGGGATAGTACCTAAAGTTTAAAGCAGAAATTGGAGCACTTTTGAAATTTCCATTTTTGACCAAAATCGACAGGTCCGGGGCTTAGGGAATTTCTCATATGCCACTAAACGGTTGAAGCTCCTGTTCAAAAATTATGCTCCGAAATCAACTTCTGTCACCTTAGTGATACATTTTGGGATAGTACCTAAAGTTTAAAGCAGAAATTGGGGCACTTTTGAAATTTTCATTTTTTACCAAAATCGACAGGTCCGGGGCTTAGGGAATTTCTCATATGCGACTAAACGGTTGAAGCTCCTGTTCAAAAATGATGCTCCGAAATCAACTTCTGTCACCTTAGTGATACATTTTGGGATAGCACCTAAAGTTTAAAGCAGAAATTGGGGCACTTTTGACATTTTCATTTTTGACCAAAATCGACAGGTCCGGGGCTTAGGGAATTTCTCATATGCCACAAAACGGTTGAAGCTACTATACGGTTGAAGCTCCTGTTCAAAAATTATGCTCCGAAATCAACTTCTGTCACCTTAGTGATACATTTTGGGATAGTACCTAAAGTTTAAAGCAGAAATTGGAGCACTTTTGAAATTTCCATTTTTGACCAAAATCGACAGGTCCGGGGCTTAGGGAATTTCTCATATGCCACTAAACGGTTGAAGCTCCTGTTCAAAAATTATGCTCCGAAATCAACTTCTGTCACCGTAGTGATACATTTTGGGAAAGTACCTAAAGTTTAAAGCAGAAATTGGGGCACTTTTGAAATTTTCATTTTTGACCAAAATCGACAGGTCCGGGGCTTAAGGTATTTCTCATATGCCACTAAACGGTTGTAGCTCCTGTTCAAAAATGATGATCCGAAATCAACTTCTGTCACCTTAGTGATACATTTTGGGATAGTACCTAAAGTTCAAAGCAGAAATTGGGGCACTTTTGACATTTTCATTTTTGACCAAAATCGACAGGTCCGGGGCTTAGGGAATTTCTCATATGCCACTAAACGGTTGAAGCTCCTGTTCAAAAATGATGCTCCAAAATCAACTTCTGTCACCTTAGTGATACATTTTGGGATAGTACCTAAAGTTTAAAGCAGAAATTGGAGCACTTTTGAAATTTCCATTTTTGACCAAAATCGACAGGTCCGGGGCTTAGGGAATTTCTCATATGCCACTAAACGGTTGAAGCTCCTGTTCAAAAATTATGCTCCGAAATCAACTTCTGTCACCTTAGTGATACATTTTGGGATAGTACCTAAAGTTTAAAGCAGAAATTGGGGCACTTTTGAAATTTTCATTTTTGACCAAAATCGACAGGTCCGGGGCTTAGGGAATTTCTCATATGCGACTAAACGGTTGAAGCTCCTGTTCAAAAATGATGCTCCGAAATCAACTTCTGTCACCTTAGTGATACATTTTGGGATAGCACCTAAAGTTTAAAGCAGAAATTGGGGCACTTTTGACATTTTCATTTTTGACCAAAATCGACAGGTCCGGGGCTTAGGGAATTTCTCATATTCCACAAAACGGTTGAAGCTACTATACGGTTGAAGCTCCTGTTCAAAAAGTATGCTCCGAAATCAACTTCTGTCACCTTAGTGATACATTTTGGGATAGTACCTAAAGTTTAAAGCAGAAATTGGAGCACTTTTGAAATTTCCATTTTTGACCAAAATCGACAGGTCCGGGGCTTAGGGAATTTCTCATATGCCACTAAACGGTTGAAGCTCCTGTTCAAAAATTATGCTCCGAAATCAACTTCTGTCACCTTAGTGATACATTTTGGGATAGCACCTAAAGTTTAAAGCAGAAATTGGGGCACTTTTGACATTTTCATTTTTGACCAAAATCGACAGGTCCGGGGCTTAGGGAATTTCTCATATGCCGCAAAATGGTTGAAGCTACTATACGGTTGAAGCTCCTGTTCAAAAATTATGCTCCGAAATCAACTTCTGTCACCTTAGTGATACATTTTGGTATAGTACCTAAAGTTTAAAGCAGAAATTGGAGCACTTTTGAAATTTCCATTTTTGACCAAAATCGACAGGTCCGGGGCTTAGGGAATTTCTCATATGCCACTAAACGGTTGAAGCTCCTGTTCAAAAATTATGCTCCGAAATCAACTTCTGTCACCTTAGTGATACATTTTGGGATAGTACCTAAAGTTTAAAGCAGAAATCGGGGCACTTTTGAAATTTTCATTTTTGACCAAAATCGACAGGTCCGGGGCTTAGGGAATTTCTCATATGCGACTAAACGGTTGAAGCTCCTGTTCAAAAATGATGCTCCAAAATCAACTTCTGTCACCTTAGTGATACATTTTGGGATAGCACCTAAAGTTTAAAGCAAAAATTGTGGCACTTTTGAAATTTTCATTTTTGACCAAAATCGACAGGTCCGGGGCTTAGGGAATTTCTCATATGCCACTAAATGGTTGAAGCTCCTGTTCAAAATTGATGATCCGAAATCAACTTCTGTCACCGTAGTGATACATTTTGGGACAGTACCTAAAGTTTAAAGCAGAAATTGGGGCACTTTTGAAATTTTCATTTTTGACCAAAATTGACAGGTCCGGGGCTTAAGGTATTTCTCATATGCCACTAAACGGTTGAAGCTCCTGTTCAAAAATGATGATCCGAAATCAATTTCTGTCACCTTAGTGATACATTTTGGGATAATACCTAAAGTTCAAAGCAGAAATTGGGGCACTTTTAAAATTTTCATTTTTGACCAAAATCGACAGGTCCGGGGCTTAGGGAATTTCTCACATGCCACTAAAACGGTTGAAGCTCCTGTTCAAAAATGATGATCCGAAATCAACTTCTGTCACCTTAGTGATACATTTTGGGATAGTACCTAAAGTTTAAAGCAAAAATTGTGGCACTTTTGAAATTTTCATTTTTGACCAAAATCGACAGGTCCGGGGCTTAGGGAATTTCTCATATGCCACTAAACGGTTGAAGCTCCTGTTCAAAATTGATGATCCGAAATCAACTTCTGTCACCGTAGTGATACATTTTGGGACAGTACCTAAAGTTTAAAGCAGAAATTGGGGCACTTTTGAAATTTTCATTTTTGACCAAAATTGACAGGTCCGGGGCTTAAGGTATTTCTCATATGCCACTAAACGGTTGAAGCTCCTGTTCAAAAATTATGATCCGAAATCAATTTCTGTCACCTTAGTGATACATTTTGGGATAGTACCTAAAGTTTAAAGCAGAAATTGGAGCACTTTTGAAATTTCCATTTTTGACCAAAATCGACAGGTCCGGGGCTTAGGGAATTTCTCATATGCCACTAAACGGTTGAAGCTCCTGTTCAAAAATTATGCTCCAAAATCAAATTCTGTCACCTTAGTGATACATTTTGGGAAAGTACCTAAAGTTTAAAGCAGAAATTGGGGCACTTTTGAAATTTTAATTTTTGACCAAAATTGACAGGTCCGGGGCTTAAGGTATTTCTCATATGCCACTAAACGGTTGAAGCTCCTGTTCAAAAATGATGATCCGAAATCAACTTCTGTCACCTTAGTGATACATTTTGGGATAGTACCTAAAGTTTAAAGCAGAAATTGGGGCACTTTTGAAATTTTCATTTTTGACCAAAATCGACAGGTCCGGGGCTTAGGGAATTTATCATATGCGACTAAACGGTTGAAGCTCCTGTTCAAAAATGATGCTCCGAAATCAACTTCTGTCACCTTAGTGATACATTTTGGGATAGCACCTAAAGTTTAAAGCAAAAATTGTGGCACTTTTGAAATTTTCATTTTTGACCAAAATCGACAGGTCCGGGGCTTAGGGAATTTCTCATATGCCACTAAACGGTTGAAGCTCCTGTTCAAAAAATATGCTCCAAAATCAACTTCTGTCACCTTAGTGATACATTTTGGGATAGTACCTAAAGTTTAAAGCAGAAATTGGGGCACTTTTGAAATTTTTATTTTTGACCAAAATCGACAGGTCCGGGGCTTAGGGTATTTCTCATATGCCACTAAATGGTTGAAGCTCCTGTTCAAAAATGATGATCCGAAATCAACTTCTGTCACCTTAGTGATACATTTTGGGATAGTACCTAAAGTTCAAAGCAGAAATTGGAGCACTTTTGAAATTTCCATTTTTGACCAAAATCGACAGGTCCGGGGCTTAGGGAATTTCTCATATGCCACTAAACGGTTGAAGCTCCTGTTCAAAAATTATGCTCCAAAATAAAATTCTGTCACCTTAGTGATACATTTTGGGAAAGTACCTAAAGTTTAAAACAGAAATTGGGGCACTTTAGAAATTTTCATTTTTGACCAAAATCGACTGGGGCGGGGCTTAGGGAATTTCTCATATGCCACTAAACGGTTGAAGCTCATGTTCAAAAATGAGAGTCCGAAATCAACTTCTGTCACCTTAGTGATATATTTTGGGATAGTACCTAAAGTTTAAAGTAGAAATTGGGGCACTTTTGAAATTTTAATTTTTGACCAAAATCGACAGGTCCGGGGCTTAGGGAATTTCTCATATGCGACTAAACGGTTGAAGCTCCTGTTCAAAAATGATGCTCCGAAATTAACTTCTGTCACCTTAGTGATACATTTTGGGATAGCACCTAAAGTTTAAAGCAAAAATTGTGGCACTTTTGAAATTTTCATTTTTGACCAAAATCGACAGGTCCGGGGCTTAGGGAATTTCTCATATGCCACTAAACGGTTGAAGCTCCTGTTCAAAAATGATGATCCGAAATCAACTTCTGTCACCTTAGTGATACATTTTGGGATAGTACCTAAAGTTTAAAGCAGAAATTGGAGCACTTTTGAAATTTCCATTTTTGACCAAAATCGACAGGTCCGGGGCTTAGGGAATTTCTCATATGCCACTAAACGGTTGAATCTCATGTTCAAAAATGAGAGTCCGAAATCAACTTCTGTCACCTTAGTGATACATTTTGGGATAGTACCTAAAGTTTAAAGCAGAAATTGGGGCACTTTTGAAATTTTCATTTTTGACCAAAATCGACAGGTCCGGGGCTTAGGGAATTTCTCATATGCCACTAAACGGTTGAAGCTCATGTTCAAAAATGAGAGTCCGAAATCAACTTCTGTCACCTTAAGTGATACATTTTGGGATAGTACCTAAAGTTTAAAGCAGAAATTGGGGCACTTTTGAAATTTTCATTTTTGACCAAAATCGACAGGTCCGGGGCTTAGGGAATTTCTCATATGCGACTAAACGGTTGAAGCTCCTGTTCAAAAATGATGCTCCGAAATCAACTTCTGTCACCTTAGTGATACATTTTGGGATAGCACCTAAAGTTTAAAGCAAAAATTGTGGCACTTTTGAAATTTTCATTTTTGACCAAAATCGACAGGTCCGGGGCTTAGGGAATTTCTCATATGCCACTAAACGGTTGAAGCTCCTGTTCAAAATTGATGATCCGAAATCAACTTCTGTCACCGTAGTGATACATTTTGGGACAGTACCTAAAGTTTAAAGCAGAAATTGGGGCACTTTTGAAATTTTCATTTTTGACCAAAATTGACAGGTCCGGGGCTTAAGGTATTTCTCATATGCCACTAAACGGTTGAAGCTCCTGTTCAAAAATGATGATCCGAAATCAATTTCTGTCACCTTAGTGATACATTTTGGGATAGTACCTAAAGTTTAAAGCAGAAATTGGGGCACTTTTGAAATTTTCATTTTTGACCAAAATCGACAGGTCCGGGGCTTAGGGAATTTCTCATATGCCACAAAACGGTTGAAGCTACTATACGGTTGAAGCTCCTGTTCAAAAATTATGCTCCGAAATCAACTTCTGTCACCTTAGTGATACATTTTGGTATAGTACCTAAAGTTTAAAGCAGAAATTGGAGCACTTTTGAAATTTCCATTTTTGACCAAAATCGACAGGTCCGGGGCTTAGGGAATTTCTCATATGCCACTAAACGGTTGAAGCTCCTGTTCAAAAATTATGCTCCAAAATCAAATTCTGTCACCTTAGTGATACATTTTGGGAAAGTACCTAAAGTTTAAAACAGAAATTGGGGCACTTTAGAAATTTTCATTTTTGACCAAAATCGACTGGGGCGGGGCTTAGGGAATTTCTCTTATGCCACTAAACGGTTGAAGCTCATGTTCAAAAATGAGAGTCCGAAATCAACTTCTGTCACCTTAGTGATACATTTTGGGATAGTACCTAAAGTTTAAATTAGAAATTGGGGCACTTTTGAAATTTTCATTTTTGACCAAAATCGACAGGTCCGGGGCTTAGGGAATTTCTCATATGCGACTAAACGGTTGAAGCTCCTGTTCAAAAATGATGCTCCGAAATCAACTTCTGTCACCTTAGTGATACATTTTAGGATAGCACCTAAAGTTTAAAGCAAAAATTGTGGCACTTTTGAAATTTTCATTTTTGACCAAAATCGACAGGTCCGGGGCTTAGGGAATTTCTCATATGCCACTAAACGGTTGAAGCTCCTGTTCAAAAATGATGATCCGAAATCAACTTCTGTCACCTTAGTGATACATTTTGGGATAGTACCTAAAGTTTAAAGCAGAAATTGGAGCACTTTTGAAATTTCCATTTTTGACCAAAATCGACAGGTCCGGGGCTTAGGGAATTTCTCATATGCCACTAAACGGTTGAAGCTCATGTTCAAAAATGAGAGTCCGAAATCAACTTCTGTCACCTTAGTGATACATTTTGGGATAGTACCTAAAGTTTAAAGCAGAAATTGGGGCACTTTTGAAATTTTCATTTTTGACCAAAATCGACAGGTCCGGGGCTTAGGGTATTTCTCATATGCCACTAAACGGTTGAAGCTCCTGTTCAAAAATGATGCTCCGAAATCAACTTCTGTCACCTTAGTGATATATTTTGGGATAGCACCTAAAGTTTAAAGCAGAAATTGGGGCACTTTTGAAATTTTCATTTTTGACCAAAATCGACAGGTTCGGGGCTTAGGGAATTTCTCATATGCCACTAAACGGTTGAAGCTACTATACGGTTGAAGCTCCTGTTCAAAAATGATGATCCGAAATCAACTTCTGTCACCTTAGTAATACATTTTGGGATAGTACCTAAAGTTTAAAGCAGAAATTGGTGCACTTTTGACATTTTCATTTTTGACCAAAATCGACAGGTCCGGGGCTTAGGGAATTTCTCATATGCCACAAAACGGTTGAAGCTACTATACGGTTGAAGCTCCTGTTCAAAAATTATGCTCCGAAATCAACTTCTGTCACCTTAGTGATACATTTTGGGAAAGTACCTAAAGTTTAAAGCAGAAATTGGGGCACTTTTGAAATTTTTATTTTTGACCAAAATCGACAGGTCCGGGGCATAGGGTATTTCTCATATGCCACTAAACGGTTGAAGCTCCTGTTCAAAAATGAGAATCCGAAATCAACTTCTGTCACCTTAGTGATACATTTTGGGATAGTACCTAAAGTTTAAAGCAGAAATAGGTGCACTTTTGACATTTTCATTTTTGACCAAAATCGACAGGTCCGGGGCTTAGGGAATTTCTCATTTGCCACAAAACGGTTGAAGCTCCTGTTCAAAAATGATGCTCCAAAATCAACTTCTGTCACCTTAGTGATACATTTTGGGATAGTACCTAAAGTTTAAAGCAGAAATTGGGGCACTTTTGAAATTTTCATTTTTGACCAAAATCGACAGTTCCGGGGCTTAGGGAATTTCTCATATGCGACTAAACGGTTGAAGCTCCTGTTCAAAAATGATGCTCCGAAATCAACTTCTGTCACCTTAGTGATACATTTTGGGATAATACCTAAAGTTCAAAGCAGAAATTGGGGCACTTTTGACATTTTCATTTTTGACCAAAATCGACAGGTCCGGGGCTTAGGGAATTTCTCATATGCCACAAAACGGTTGAAGCTCCTGTTCAAAAATGATGCTCCAAAATCAACTTCTGTCACCTTAGTGATACATTTTGGGATAGTACCTAAAGTTTAAAGCAGAAATTGGGGCACTTTTGAAATTTTTATTTTTGACCAAAATCGACAGGTCCGGGGCTTAGGGTATTTCTCATATGCCACTAAATGGTTGAAGCTCCTATTCAAAAATGATGATCCGAAATCAACTTCTGTCACCTTAGTGATACATTTTGGGATAGTACCTAAAGTTCAAAGCAGAAATTGGGGCACTTTTGACATTTTCATTTTTGACCAAAATCGACAGGTCCGGGGCTTAGGGAATTTCTCATATGCCACAAAACGGTTGAAGCTCCTGTTCAAAAATGATGCTCCAAAATCAACTTCTGTCACCTTAGTGATACATTTTGGGATAGTACCTAAAGTTTAAAGCAGAAATTGGAGCACTTTTGAAATTTCCATTTTTGACCAAAATCGACAGGTCCGGGGCTTAGGGAATTTCTCATATGCCACTAAACGGTTGAAGCTCCTGTTCAAAAATTATGCTCCGAAATCAACTTCTGTCACCTTAGTGATACATTTTGGGATAGTACCTAAAGTTTAAAGCAGAAATTGGGGCACTTTTGAAATTTTAATTTTTTACCAAAATCGACAGGTCCGGGGCTTAGGGAATTTCTCATATGCGACTAAACGGTTGAAGCTCCTGTTCAAAAATGATGCTCCGAAATCAACTTCTGTCACCTTAGTGATACATTTTGGGATAGCACCTAAAGTTTAAAGCAGAAATTGGGGCACTTTTGACATTTTCATTTTTGACCAAAATCGACAGGTCCGGGGCTTAGGGAATTTCTCATATGCCACAAAACGGTTGAAGCTACTATACGGTTGAAGCTCCTGTTCAAAAATTATGCTCCGAAATCAACTTCTGTCACCTTAGTGATACATTTTGGGATAGTACCTAAAGTTTAAAGCAGAAATTGGAGCACTTTTGAAATTTCCATTTTTGACCAAAATCGACAGGTCCGGGGCTTAGGGAATTTCTCATATGCCACTAAACGGTTGAAGCTCCTGTTCAAAAATTATGCTCCGAAATCAACTTCTGTCACCTTAGTGATTCATTTTGGGATAGTACCTAAAGTTTAAAGCAGAAATTGGGGCACTTTTGAAATTTTCATTTTTGACCAAAATCGACAGGTCCGGGGCTTAGGGAATTTCTCATATGCCACAAAACGGTTGAAGCTACTATACGGTTGAAGCTCCTGTTCAAAAATTATGCTCCGAAATCAACTTCTGTCACCTTAGTGATACATTTTGGTATAGTACCTAAAGTTTAAAGCAGAAATTGGAGCACTTTTGAAATTTCCATTTTTGACCAAAATCGACAGGTCCGGGGCTTAGGGAATTTCTCATATGCCACTAAACGGTTGAAGCTCCTGTTCAAAAATTATGCTCCGAAATCAACTTCTGTCACCTTAGTGATACATTTTGGGATAGTACCTAAAGTTTAAAGCAGAAATTGGGGCACTTTTGAAATTTTCATTTTTGACCAAAATCGACAGGTCCGGGGCTTAGGGAATTTCTCATATGCCACTAAACGGTTGAAGCTCCTGTTCAAAAATTATGCTCCAAAATCAACTTCTGTCACCGTAGTGATACATTTTGGGAAAGTACCTAAAGTTTAAAGCAGAAATTGGGGCACTTTTGAAATTTTCATTTTTGACCAAAATTGACAGGTCCGGGGCTTAAGGTATTTCTCATATGCCACTAAACAGTTGAAGCTCCTGTTCAAAAATGATGATCCGAAATCAACTTCTGTCACCTTAGTGATACATTTTGGGATAGTACCTAAAGTTCAAAGCAGAAATTGGGGCACTTTTGACATTTTCATTTTTGACCAAAATCGACAGGTCCGGGGCTTAGGGAATTTCTCATATGCCACAAAACGGTTGAAGCTCCTGTTCAAAAATGATGCTCCAAAATCAACTTCTGTCACCTTAGTGATACATTTTGGGATAGTACCTAAAGTTTAAAGCAGAAATTGGAGCACTTTTGAAATTTCCATTTTTGACCAAAATCGACAGGTCCGGGGCTTAGGGAATTTCTCATATGCCACTAAACGGTTGAAGCTCCTGTTCAAAAATTATGCTCCGAAATCAACTTCTGTCACCTTAGTGATACATTTTGGGATAGTACCTAAAGTTTAAAGCAGAAATTGGGGCACTTTTGAAATTTTCATTTTTGACCAAAATCGACAGGTCCGGGGCTTAGGGAATTTCTCATATGCGACTAAACGGTTGAAGCTCCTGTTCAAAAATGATGCTCCGAAATCAACTTCTGTCACCTTAGTGATACATTTTGGGATAGCACCTAAAGTTTAAAGCAGAAATTGGGGCACTTTCGACATTTTCATTTTTGACCAAAATCGACAGGTCCGGGGCTTAGGGAATTTCTCATATTCCACAAAACGGTTGAAGCTACTATACGGTTGAAGCTCCTGTTCAAAAATTATGCTCCGAAATCAACTTCTGTCACCTTAGTGATACATTTTGGGATAGTACCTAAAGTTTAAAGCAGAAATTGGAGCACTTTTGAAATTTCCATTTTTGACCAAAATCGACAGGTCCGGGGCTTAGGGAATCTCTCATATGCCACTAAACGGTTGAAGCTCCTGTTCAAAAATTATGCTCCGAAATCAACTTCTGTCACCTTAGTGATTCATTTTGGGATAGTACCTAAAGTTTAAAGCAGAAATTGGGGCACTTTTGAAATTTTCATTTTTGACCAAAATCGACAGGTCCGGGGCTTAGGGAATTTCTCATATGCCGCAAAACGGTTGAAGCTACTATACGGTTGAAGCTCCTGTTCAAAAATTATGCTCCGAAATCAACTTCTGTCACCTTAGTGATACATTTTGGTATAGTACCTAAAGTTTAAAGCAGAAATTGGAGCACTTTTGAAATTTCCATTTTTGACCAAAATCGACAGGTCCGGGGCTTAGGGAATTTCTCATATGCCACTAAACGGTTGAAGCTCCTGTTCAAAAATTATGCTCCGAAATCAACTTCTGTCACCTTAGTGATACATTTTGGGATAGTACCTAAAGTTTAAAGCAGAAATTGGGGCACTTTTGAAATTTTAATTTTTTACCAAAATCGACAGGTCCGGGGCTTAGGGAATTTCTCATATGCGACTAAACGGTTGAAGCTCCTGTTCAAAAATGATGCTCCGAAATCAACTTCTGTCACCTTAGTGATACATTTTGGGATAGCACCTAAAGTTTAAAGCAGAAATTGGGGCACTTTTGACATTTTCATTTTTGACCAAAATCGACAGGTCCGGGGCTTAGGGAATTTCTCATATGCCACAAAACGGTTGAAGCTACTATACGGTTGAAGCTCCTGTTCAAAAATTATGCTCCGAAATCAACTTCTGTCACCTTAGTGATACATTTTGGGATAGTACCTAAAGTTTAAAGCAGAAATTGGAGCACTTTTGAAATTTCCATTTTTGACCAAAATCGACAGGTCCGGGGCTTAGGGAATTTCTCATATGCCACTAAACGGTTGAAGCTCCTGTTCAAAAATTATGCTCCGAAATCAACTTCTGTCACCTTAGTGATTCATTTTGGGATAGTACCTAAAGTTTAAAGCAGAAATTGGGGCACTTTTGAAATTTTCATTTTTGACCAAAATCGACAGGTCCGGGGCTTAGGGAATTTCTCATATGCCACAAAACGGTTGAAGCTACTATACGGTTGAAGCTCCTGTTCAAAAATTATGCTCCGAAATCAACTTCTGTCACCTTAGTGATACATTTTGGTATAGTACCTAAAGTTTAAAGCAGAAATTGGAGCACTTTTGAAATTTCCATTTTTGACCAAAATCGACAGGTCCGGGGCTTAGGGAATTTCTCATATGCCACTAAACGGTTGAAGCTCCTGTTCAAAAATTATGCTCCGAAATCAACTTCTGTCACCTTAGTGATACATTTTGGGATAGTACCTAAAGTTTAAAGCAGAAATTGGGGCACTTTTGAAATTTTCATTTTTGACCAAAATCGACAGGTCCGGGGCTTAGGGAATTTCTCATATGCCACTAAACGGTTGAAGCTCCTGTTCAAAAATTATGCTCCAAAATCAACTTCTGTCACCGTAGTGATACATTTTGGGAAAGTACCTAAAGTTTAAAGCAGAAATTGGGGCACTTTTGAAATTTTCATTTTTGACCAAAATTGACAGGTCCGGGGCTTAAGGTATTTCTCATATGCCACTAAACAGTTGAAGCTCCTGTTCAAAAATGATGATCCGAAATCAACTTCTGTCACCTTAGTGATACATTTTGGGATAGTACCTAAAGTTCAAAGCAGAAATTGGGGCACTTTTGACATTTTCATTTTTGACCAAAATCGACAGGTCCGGGGCTTAGGGAATTTCTCATATGCCACAAAACGGTTGAAGCTCCTGTTCAAAAATGATGCTCCAAAATCAACTTCTGTCACCTTAGTGATACATTTTGGGATAGTACCTAAAGTTTAAAGCAGAAATTGGAGCACTTTTGAAATTTCCATTTTTGACCAAAATCGACAGGTCCGGGGCTTAGGGAATTTCTCATATGCCACTAAACGGTTGAAGCTCCTGTTCAAAAATTATGCTCCGAAATCAACTTCTGTCACCTTAGTGATACATTTTGGGATAGTACCTAAAGTTTAAAGCAGAAATTGGGGCACTTTTGAAATTTTCATTTTTGACCAAAATCGACAGGTCCGGGGCTTAGGGAATTTCTCATATGCGACTAAACGGTTGAAGCTCCTGTTCAAAAATGATGCTCCGAAATCAACTTCTGTCACCTTAGTGATACATTTTGGGATAGCACCTAAAGTTTAAAGCAGAAATTGGGGCACTTTCGACATTTTCATTTTTGACCAAAATCGACAGGTCCGGGGCTTAGGGAATTTCTCATATTCCACAAAACGGTTGAAGCTACTATACGGTTGAAGCTCCTGTTCAAAAATTATGCTCCGAAATCAACTTCTGTCACCTTAGTGATACATTTTGGGATAGTACCTAAAGTTTAAAGCAGAAATTGGAGCACTTTTGAAATTTCCATTTTTGACCAAAATCGACAGGTCCGGGGCTTAGGGAATCTCTCATATGCCACTAAACGGTTGAAGCTCCTGTTCAAAAATTATGCTCCGAAATCAACTTCTGTCACCTTAGTGATTCATTTTGGGATAGTACCTAAAGTTTAAAGCAGAAATTGGGGCACTTTTGAAATTTTCATTTTTGACCAAAATCGACAGGTCCGGGGCTTAGGGAATTTCTCATATGCCGCAAAACGGTTGAAGCTACTATACGGTTGAAGCTCCTGTTCAAAAATTATGCTCCGAAATCAACTTCTGTCACCTTAGTGATACATTTTGGTATAGTACCTAAAGTTTAAAGCAGAAATTGGAGCACTTTTGAAATTTCCATTTTTGACCAAAATCGACAGGTCCGGGGCTTAGGGAATTTCTCATATGCCACTAAACGGTTGAAGCTCCTGTTCAAAAATTATGCTCCGAAATCAACTTCTGTCACCTTAGTGATACATTTTGGGATAGTACCTAAAGTTTAAAGCAGAAATTGGGGCACTTTTGAAATTTTCATTTTTGACCAAAATCGACAGGTCCGGGGCTTAGGGAATTTCTCATATGCGACTAAACGGTTGAAGCTCCTGTTCAAAAATGATGCTCCAAAATCAACTTCTGTCACCTTAGTGATACATTTTGGGATAGCACCTAAAGTTTAAAGCAAAAATTGTGGCACTTTTGAAATTTTCATTTTTGACCAAAATCGACAGGTCCGGGGCTTAGGGAATTTCTCATATGCCACTAAATGGTTGAAGCTCCTGTTCAAAATTGATGATCCGAAATCAACTTCTGTCACCGTAGTGATACATTTTGGGACAGTACCTAAAGTTTAAAGCAGAAATTGGGGCACTTTTGAAATTTTCATTTTTGACCAAAATTGACAGGTCCGGGGCTTAAGGTATTTCTCATATGCCACTAAACGGTTGAAGCTCCTGTTCAAAAATGATGATCCGAAATCAATTTCTGTCACCTTAGTGATACATTTTGGGATAGTACCTAAAGTTTAAAGCAAAAATTGTGGCACTTTTGAAATTTTCATTTTTGACCAAAATCGACAGGTCCGGGGCTTAGGGAATTTCTCATATGCCACTAAACGGTTGAAGCTCCTGTTCAAAATTGATGATCCGAAATCAACTTCTGTCACCGTAGTGATACATTTTGGGACAGTACCTAAAGTTTAAAGCAGAAATTGGGGCACTTTTGAAATTTTCATTTTTGACCAAAATTGACAGGTCCGGGGCTTAAGGTATTTCTCATATGCCACTAAACGGTTGAAGCTCCTGTTCAAAAATGATGATCCGAAATCAATTTCTGTCACCTTAGTGATACATTTTGGGATAGTACCTAAAGTTTAAAGCAGAAATTGGAGCACTTTTGAAATTTCCATTTTTGACCAAAATCGACAGGTCCGGGGCTTAGCGAATTTCTCATATGCCACTAAACGGTTGAAGCTCCTGTTCAAAAATTATGCTCCGAAATCAACTTCTGTCACCTTAGTGATACATTTTGGGAAAGTACCTAAAGTTTAAAGCAGAAATTGGGGCACTTTTGAAATTTCCATTTTTGACCAAAATTGACAGGTCCGGGGCTTAAGGTATTTCTCATATGCCACTAAACGGTTGAAGCTCCTGTTCAAAAATGATGATCCGAAATCAACTTCTGTCACCTTAGTGATACATTTTGGGATAGTACCTAAAGTTTAAAGCAGAAATTGGGGCACTTTTGAAATTTTCATTTTTGACCAAAATCGACAGGTCCGGGGCTTAGGGAATTTATCATATGTGACTAAACGGTTGAAGCTCCTGTTCAAAAATGATGCTCCGAAATCAACTTCTGTCACCTTAGTGATACATTTTGGGATAGCACCTAAAGTTTAAAGCAAAAATTGTGGCACTTTTGAAATTTTCATTTTTGACCAAAATCGACAGGTCCGGGGCTTAGGGAATTTCTCATATGCCACTAAACGGTTGAAGCTCCTGTTCAAAAAATATGTTCCAAAATCAACTTCTGTCACCTTAGTGATACTTTTTGGGATAGTACCTAAAGTTTAAAGCAGAAATTGGGGCACTTTTGAAATTTTTATTTTTGACCAAAATCGACAGGTCCGGGGCTTAGGGTATTTCTCATATGCCACTAAATGGTTGAAGCTCCTGTTCAAAAATGATGATCCGAAATCAACTTCTGTCACCTTAGTGATACATTTTGGGATAGTACCTAAAGTTCAAAGCAGAAATTGGGGCACTTTTGACATTTTCATTTTTGACAAAAATCGACAGGTCCGGGGCTTAGGGAATTTCTCATATGCCACAAAACGGTTGAAGCTACTATACGGTTGAAGCTCCTGTTCAAAAATTATGCTCCGAAATCAACTTCTGTCACCTTAGTGATACATTTTGGTATAGTACCTAAAGTTTAAAGCAGAAATTGGAGCACTTTTGAAATTTCCATTTTTGACCAAAATCGACAGGTCCGGGGCTTAGGGAATTTCTCATATGCCACTAAACGGTTGAAGCTCCTGTTCAAAAATTATGCTCCAAAATCAAATTCTGTCACCTTAGTGATACATTTTGGGAAAGTACCTAAAGTTTAAAACAGAAATTGGGGCACTTTAGAAATTTTCATTTTTGACCAAAATCGACTGGGGCGGGGCTTAGGGAATTTCTCATATGCCACTAAACGGTTGAAGCTCATGTTCAAAAATGAGAGTCCGAAATCAACTTCTGTCACCTTAGTGATACATTTTGGGATAGTACCTAAAGTTTAAAGTAGAAATTGGGGCACTTTTGAAATTTTCATTTTTGACCAAAATCGACAGGTCCGGGGCTTAGGGAATTTCTCATATGCGACTAAACGGTTGAAGCTCCTGTTCAAAAATGATGCTCCGAAATCAACTTCTGTCACCTTAGTGATACATTTTGGGATAGCACCTAAAGTTTAAAGCAAAAATTGTGGCACTTTTGAAATTTTCATTTTTGACCAAAATCGACAGGTCCGGGGCTTAGGGAATTTCTCATATGCCACTAAACGGTTGAAGCTCCTGTTCAAAAATGATGATCCGAAATCAACTTCTGTCACCTTAGTGATACATTTTGGGAGAGTACCTAAAGTTTAAAGCAGAAATTGGAGCACTTTTGAAATTTCCATTTTTGACCAAAATCGACAGGTCCGGGGCTTAGGGAATTTCTCATATGCCACTAAACGGTTGAAGCTCATGTTCAAAAATGAGAGTCCGAAATCAACTTCTGTCACCTTAGTGATACATTTTGGGATAGTACCTAAAGTTTAAAGCAGAAATTGGGGCACTTTTGAAATTTTCATTTTTGACCAAAATCGACAGGTCCGGGGCTTAGGGAATTTCTCATATGCGACTAAACGGTTGAAGCTCCTGTTCAAAAATGATGCTCCGAAATCAACTTCTGTCACCTTAGTGATACATTTTGGGATAGCACCTAAAGTTTAAAGCAAAAATTGTGGCACTTTTGAAATTTTCATTTTTGACCAAAATCGACAGGTCCGGGGCTTAGGGAATTTCTCATATGCCACTAAACGGTTGAAGCTCCTGTTCAAAATTGATGATCCGAAATCAACTTCTGTCACCGTAGTGATACATTTTGGGACAGTACCTAAAGTTTAAAGCAGAAATTGGGGCACTTTTGAAATTTTCATTTTTGACCAAAATTGACAGGTCCGGGGCTTAAGGTATTTCTCATATGCCACTAAACGGTTGAAGCTCCTGTTCAAAAATGATGATCCGAAATCAACTTCTGTCACCGTAGTGATACATTTTGGGACAGTACCTAAAGTTTAAAGCAGAAATTGGGGCACTTTTGAAATTTTCATTTTTGACCAAAATCGACAGGTCCGGGGCTTAGGGAATTTCTCATATGCCACAAAACGGTTGAAGCTACTATACGGTTGAAGCTCCTGTTCAAAAATTATGCTCCGAAATCAACTTCTGTCACCTTAGTGATACATTTTGGTATAGTACCTAAAGTTTAAAGCAGAAATTGGAGCACTTTTGAAATTTCCATTTTTGACCAAAATCGACAGGTCCGGGGCTTAGGGAATTTCTCATATGCCACTAAACGGTTGAAGCTCCTGTTCAAAAATTATGCTCCAAAATCAAATTCTGTCACCTTAGTGATACATTTTGGGAAAGTACCTAAAGTTTAAAACAGAAATTGGGGCACTTTAGAAATTTTCATTTTTGACCAAAATCGACTGGGGCGGGGCTTAGGGTATTTCTCATATGCCACTAAACGGTTGAAGCTCCTGTTCAAAAATGAGAGTCCGAAATCAACTTCTGTCACCTTAGTGATACATTTTGGGATAATACCTAAAGTTCAAAGCAGAAATTGGGGCACTTTTAAAATTTTCATTTTTGACCAAAATCGACAGGGTCGGGGCTTAGGGAATTTCTCATATGCCACTAAAACGGTTGAAGCTCCTGTTCAAAAATGATGATCCGAAATCAACTTCTGTCACCTTAGTGATACATTTTGGGATAGTACCTAAAGTTTAAAGCAGAAATTGGAGCACTTTTGAAATTTCCATTTTTGACCAAAATCGACAGGTCCGGGGCTTAGGGAATTTCTCATATGCCACTAAACGGTTGAAGCTCATGTTCAAAAATGAGAGTCCGAAATCAACTTCTGTCACCTTAGTGATACATTTTGGGATAGTACCTAAAGTTTAAAGCAGAAATTGGGGCACTTTTGAAATTTTCATTTTTGACCAAAATCGACAGGTCCGGGGCTTAGGGAATTTCTCATATGCCACTAAACGGTTGAAGCTCATGTTCAAAAATGAGAGTCCGAAATCAACTTCTGTCACCTTAGTGATACATTTTGGGATAGTACCTAAAGTTTAAAGCAGAAATTGGGGCACTTTTGAAATTTTCATTTTTGACCAAAATCGACAGGTCCGGGGCTTAGGGAATTTCTCATATGCGACTAAACGGTTGAAGCTCCTGTTCAAAAATGATGCTCCGAAATCAACTTCTGTCACCTTAGTGATACATTTTGGGATAGCACCTAAAGTTTAAAGCAAAAATTGTGGCACTTTTGAAATTTTCATTTTTGACCAAAATCGACAGGTCCGGGGCTTAGGGAATTTCTCATATGCCACTAAACGGTTGAAGCTCCTGTTCAAAAATGATGATCCGAAATCAACTTCTGTCACTGTAGTGATACATTTTGGGACAGTACCTAAAGTTTAAAGCAGAAATTGGGGCACTTTTGAAATTTTCATTTTTGACCAAAATTGACAGGTCCGGGGCTTAAGGTATTTCTCATATGCCACTAAACGGTTGAAGCTCCTGTTCAAAAATGATGATCCGAAATCAATTTCTGTCACCTTAGTGATACATTTTGGGATAATACCTAAAGTTCAAAGCAGAAATTGGGGCACTTTTAAAATTTTCATTTTTGACCAAAATCGACAGGGTCGGGGCTTAGGGAATTTCTCATATGCCACTAAAACGGTTGAAGCTCCTGTTCAAAAATGATGATCCGAAATCAACTTCTGTCACCTTAGTGATACATTTTGGGATAGTACCTAAAGTTTAAAGCAGAAATTGGAGCACTTTTGAAATTTCCATTTTTGACCAAAATCGACAGGTCCGGGGCTTAGGGAATTTCTCATATGCCACTAAACGGTTGAAGCTCATGTTCAAAAATGAGAGTCCGAAATCAACTTCTGTCACCTTAGTGATACATTTTGGGATAGTACCTAAAGTTTAAAGCAGAAATTGGGGCACTTTTGAAATTTTCATTTTTGACCAAAATCGACAGGTCCGGGGCTTAGGGAATTTATCATATGCGACTAAACGGTTGAAGCTCCTGTTCAAAAATGATGCTCCGAAATCAACTTCTGTCACCTTAGTGATACATTTTGGGATAGCACCTAAAGTTTAAAGCAAAAATTGTGGCACTTTTGAAATTTTCATTTTTGACCAAAATCGACAGGTCCGGGACTTAGGGAATTTCTCATATGCCACTAAACGGTTGAAGCTCCTGTTCAAAAATTATGCTCCAAAATCAAATTCTGTCACCTTAGTGATACATTTTGGGAAAGTACCTAAAGTTTAAAGCAGAAATTGGGGCACTTTTGAAATTTTCATTTTTGACCAAAATTGACAGGTCCGGGGCTTAAGGTATTTCTCATATGCCACTAAACGGTTGAAGCTCCTGTTCAAAAATGATGATCCGAAATCAACTTCTGTCACCTTAGTGATACATTTTGGGATAGTACCTAAAGTTCAAAGCAGAAATTGGGGCACTTTTGACATTTTCATTTTTGACCAAAATCGACAGGTCCGGGGCTTAGGGAATTTCTCATATGCCACAAAACGGTTGAAGCTACTATACGGTTGAAGCTCCTGTTCAAAAATTATGCTCCGAAATCAACTTCTGTCACCTTAGTGATACATTTTGGGACAGTACCTAAAGTTTAAAGCAGAAATTGGGGCACTTTTGAAATTTTCATTTTTGACCAAAATTGACAGGTCCGGGGCTTAAGGTATTTCTCATATGCCACTAAACGGTTGAAGCTCCTGTTCAAAAATGATGATCCGAAATCAATTTCTGTCACCTTAGTGATACATTTTGGGATAATACCTAAAGTTCAAAGCAGAAATTGGGGCACTTTTAAAATTTTCATTTTTGACCAAAATCGACAGGTCCGGGGCTTAGGGAATTTCTCATATGCCACTAAAACGGTTGAAGCTCCTGTTCAAAAATGATGATCCGAAATCAACTTCTGTCACCTTAGTGATACATTTTGGGATAGTACCTAAAGTTCAAAGCAGAAATTGGAGCACTTTTGAAATTTCCATTTTTGACCAAAATCGACAGGTCCGGGGCTTAGGGAATTTCTCATATGCCACTAAACGGTTGAAGCTCATGTTCAAAAATGAGAGTCCGAAATCAACTTCTGTCACCTTAGTGATACATTTTGGGATAGTACCTAAAGTTTAAAGCAGAAATTGGGGCACTTTTGAAATTTTCATTTTTGACCAAAATCGACAGGTCCGGGGCTTAGGGAATTTCTCATATGCCACTAAACGGTTGAAGCTCCTGTTCAAAAATTATGCTCCAAAATCAAATTCTGTCACCTTAGTGATACATTTTGGGAAAGTACCTAAAGTTTAAAGCAGAAATTGGGGCACTTTTGAAATTTTAATTTTTGACCAAAATTGACAGGTCCGGGGCTTAAGGTATTTTTCATATGCCACTAAACGGTTGAAGCTCCTGTTCAAAAATGATGATCCGAAATCAACTTCTGTCACCTTAGTGATACATTTTGGTATAGTACCTAAAGTTTAAAGCAGAAATTGGAGCACTTTTGAAATTTCCATTTTTGACCAAAATCGACAGGTCCGGGGCTTAGGGAATTTCTCATATGCGACTAAACGGTTGAAGCTCCTGTTCAAAAATGATGCTCCGAAATCAACTTCTGTCACCTTAGTGATACATTTTGGGATAGCACCTAAAGTTTAAAGCAAAAATTGTGGCACTTTTGAAATTTTCATTTTTGACCAAAATCGACAGGTCCGGGGCTTAGGGAATTTCTCATATGCCACTAAACGGTTGAAGCTCCTGTTCAAAAATGATGCTCCGAAATCAACTTCTGTCACCTTAGTGATACATTTTGGGATAGCACCTAAAGTTTAAAGCAAAAATTGTGGCACTTTTGAAATTTTCATTTTTGACCAAAATCGACAGGTCCGGGACTTAGGGAATTTCTCATATGCCACTAAACGGTTGAAGCTCCTGTTCAAAAATTATGCTCCAAAATCAAATTCTGTCACCTTAGTGATACATTTTTGGAAAGTACCTAAAGTTTAAAGCAGAAATTGGGGCACTTTTGAAATTTTCATTTTTGACCAAAATTGACAGGTCCGGGGCTTAAGGTATTTCTCATATGCCACTAAACGGTTGAAGCTCCTGTTCAAAAATGATGATCCGAAATCAACTTCTGTCACCTTAGTGATACATTTTGGGATAGTACCTAAAGTTTAAAGCAGAAATTGGGGCACTTTTGAAATTTTCATTTTTGACCAAAATCGACAGGTCCGGGGATTAGGGTATTTCTCATATTCCACTAAACGGTTGAAGCTCCTGTTCAAAAATGAGAATCCGAAATCAACTTCTGTCACCTTAGTGATACATTTTGGGATAGTACCTAAAGTTTAAAGCAGAAATTGGTGCACTTTTGACATTTTTATTTTTGACCAAAATCGACAGGTCCGGGGCTTAGGGTATTTCTCATATGCCACTAAACGGTTGAAGCTCCTGTTCAAAAATGAGAATCCGAAATCAACTTCTGTCACCTTAGTGATACATTTTGGGATAGTACCTAAAGTTTAAAGCAGAAATAGGTGCACTTTTGACATTTTCATTTTTGACCAAAATCGACAGGTCCGGGGCTTAGGGAATTTCTCATTTGCCACAAAACGGTTGAAGCTCCTGTTCAAAAATGATGCTCCAAAATCAACTTCTGTCACCTTAGTGATACATTTTGGGATTGTACCTAAAGTTTAAAGCAGAAATTGGGGCACTTTTGAAATTTTCATTTTTGACCAAAATCGACAGTTCCGGGGCTTAGGGAATTTCTCATATGCGACTAAACGGTTGAAGCTCCTGTTCAAAAATGATGCTCCGAAATCAACTTCTGTCACCTTAGTGATACATTTTGGGATAATACCTAAAGTTCAAAGCAGAAATTGGGGCACTTTTGAAATTTTCATTTTTGACCAAAATCGACAGGTCCGGGGCTTAGGGAATTTCTCATATGCCACTAAACGGTTGAAGCTCCTGTTCAAAAATTATGCTCCAAAATCAACTTCTGTCACCTTAGTGATACATTTTGGGATAGCACCTAAAGTTTAAAGCAGAAATTGTGGCACTTTTGAAATTTTCATTTTTGACCAAAATCGACAGGTCCGGGGCTTAGGGAATTTCTCATATGCCACTAAACGGTTGAAGCTCCTGTTCAAAAATGATGATCCGAAATCAACTTCTGTCACCTTAGTAATACATTTTGGGATAGTACCTAAAGTTTAAAGCAGAAATTGGTGCACTTTTGACATTTTCATTTTTGACCAAAATCGACAGGTCTGGGGCTTAGGGAATTTCTCATATGCCACAAAACGGTTGAAGCTCCTGTTCAAAAATGAGAATCCGAAATCAACTTCTGTCACCTTAGTGATACATTTTGGGATAATACCTAAAGTTCAAAGCAGAAATTGGGGCACTTTTGAAATTTTCATTTTTGACCAAAATCGACAGGTCCGGGGCTTAGGGAATTTCTCATATGCCACTAAACGGTTGAAGCTCCTGTTCAAAAATGATGCTCCGAAATCAACTTCTGTCACCTTAGTGATACATTTTGGGATAATACCTAAAGTTCAAAGCAGAAATTGGGGCACTTTTGAAATTTTCATTTTTGACCAAAATTGACAGGTCCGGGGCTTAGGGAATTTCTCATATGCCACTAAACGGTTGAAGCTCCTGTTCAAAAATGATGCTCCAAAATCAACTTCTGTCACCTTAGTGATACATTTTGGGATAGTACCTAAAGTTTAAAGCAGAAATTGGGGCACTTTTGAAATTTTCATTTTTGACCAAAATCGACAGTTCCGGGGCTTAGGGAATTTCTCATATGCGACTAAACGGTTGAAGCTCCTGTTCAAAAATGATGCTCCGAAATCAACTTCTGTCACCTTAGTGATACATTTTGGGATAATACCTAAAGTTCAAAGCAGAAATTGGGGCACTTTTGAAATTTTCATTTTTGACCAAAATCGACAGGTCCGGGGCTTAGGGAATTTCTCATATGCCACTAAACGGTTGAAGCTCCTGTTCAAAAAATATGCTCCAAAATCAACTTCTGTCACCTTAGTGATACATTTTGGGATAGTACCTAAAGTTTAAAGCAGAAATTGGGGCACTTTTGAAATTTTTATTTTTGACCAAAATCGACAGGTCCGGGGCTTAGGGTATTTCTCATATGCCACTAAATGGTTGAAGCTCCTGTTCAAAAATGATGATCCGAAATCAACTTCTGTCACCTTAGTGATACATTTTGGGATAGTACCTAAAGTTCAAAGCAGAAATAGGTGCACTTTTGACATTTTCATTTTTGACCAAAATCGACAGGTCCGGGGCTTAGGGAATTTCTCATATGCCACAAAACGGTTGAAGCTACTATACGGTTGAAGCTCCTGTTCAAAAATTATGCTCCGAAATCAACTTCTGTCACCTTAGTGATACATTTTGGTATAGTACCTAAAGTTTAAAGCAGAAATTGGAGCACTTTTGAAATTTCCATTTTTGACCAAAATCGACAGGTTCGGGGCTTAGGGAATTTCTCATATGCCACTAAACGGTTGAAGCTCCTGTTCAAAAATTATGCTCCAAAATCAAATTCTGTCACCTTAGTGATACATTTTGGGAAAGTACCTAAAGTTTAAAGCAGAAATTGGGGCACTTTAGAAATTTTCATTTTTGACCAAAATCGACTGGGGCGGGGCTTAGGGAATTTCTCATATGCGACTAAACGGTTGAAGCTCCTGTTCAAAAATGATGCTCCGAAATCAACTTCTGTCACCTTAGTGATACATTTTGGGATAGCACCTAAAGTTTAAAGCAAAAATTGTGGCACTTTTGAAATTTTCATTTTTGACCAAAATCGACAGGTCCGGGGCTTAGGGAATTTCTCATATGCCACTAAACGGTTGAAGCTCCTGTTCAAAAATGATGATCCAAAATCAACTTCTGTCACCTTAGTGATACATTTTGGGATAGTACCTAAAGTTTAAAGCAGAAATTGGAGCACTTTTGAAATTTCCATTTTTGACCAAAATCGACAGGTCCGGGGCTTAGGGAATTTCTCATATGCCACTAAACGGTTGAAGCTCCTGTTCAAAAATTATGCTCCAAAATCAAATTCTGTCACCTTAGTGATACATTTTTGGAAAGTACCTAAAGTTTAAAGCAGAAATTGGGGCACTTTTGAAATTTTAATTTTTGACCAAAATTGACAGGTCCGGGGCTTAAGGTATTTTTCATATGCCACTAAACGGTTGAAGCTCCTGTTCAAAAATGATGATCCGAAATCAACTTCTGTCACCTTAGTGATACATTTTGGTATAGTACCTAAAGTTTAAAGCAGAAATTGGAGCACTTTTGAAATTTCCATTTTTGACCAAAATCGACAGGTCCGGGGCTTAGGGAATTTCTCATATGCGACTAAACGGTTGAAGCTCCTGTTCAAAAATGATGCTCCGAAATCAACTTCTGTCACCTTAGTGATACATTTTGGGATAGCACCTAAAGTTTAAAGCAAAAATTGTGGCACTTTTGAAATTTTCATTTTTGACCAAAATCGACAGGTCCGGGGCTTAGGGAATTTCTCATATGCCACTAAACGGTTGAAGCTCCTGTTCAAAAATGATGCTCCGAAATCAACTTCTGTCACCTTAGTGATACATTTTGGGATAGCACCTAAAGTTTAAAGCAAAAATTGTGGCACTTTTGAAATTTTCATTTTTGACCAAAATCGACAGGTCCGGGACTTAGGGAATTTCTCATATGCCACTAAACGGTTGAAGCTCCTGTTCAAAAATTATGCTCCAAAATCAAATTCTGTCACCTTAGTGATACATTTTTGGAAAGTACCTAAAGTTTAAAGCAGAAATTGGGGCACTTTTGAAATTTTCATTTTTGACCAAAATTGACAGGTCCGGGGCTTAAGGTATTTCTCATATGCCACTAAACGGTTGAAGCTCCTGTTCAAAAATGATGATCCGAAATCAACTTCTGTCACCTTAGTGATACATTTTGGGATAGTACCTAAAGTTTAAAGCAGAAATTGGGGCACTTTTGAAATTTTCATTTTTGACCAAAATCGACAGGTCCGGGGATTAGGGTATTTCTCATATTCCACTAAACGGTTGAAGCTCCTGTTCAAAAATGAGAATCCGAAATCAACTTCTGTCACCTTAGTGATACATTTTGGGATAGTACCTAAAGTTTAAAGCAGAAATTGGTGCACTTTTGACATTTTTATTTTTGACCAAAATCGACAGGTCCGGGGCTTAGGGTATTTCTCATATGCCACTAAACGGTTGAAGCTCCTGTTCAAAAATGAGAATCCGAAATCAACTTCTGTCACCTTAGTGATACATTTTGGGATAGTACCTAAAGTTTAAAGCAGAAATAGGTGCACTTTTGACATTTTCATTTTTGACCAAAATCGACAGGTCCGGGGCTTAGGGAATTTCTCATTTGCCACAAAACGGTTGAAGCTCCTGTTCAAAAATGATGCTCCAAAATCAACTTCTGTCACCTTAGTGATACATTTTGGGATTGTACCTAAAGTTTAAAGCAGAAATTGGGGCACTTTTGAAATTTTCATTTTTGACCAAAATCGACAGTTCCGGGGCTTAGGGAATTTCTCATATGCGACTAAACGGTTGAAGCTCCTGTTCAAAAATGATGCTCCGAAATCAACTTCTGTCACCTTAGTGATACATTTTGGGATAATACCTAAAGTTCAAAGCAGAAATTGGGGCACTTTTGAAATTTTCATTTTTGACCAAAATCGACAGGTCCGGGGCTTAGGGAATTTCTCATATGCCACTAAACGGTTGAAGCTCCTGTTCAAAAATTATGCTCCAAAATCAACTTCTGTCACCTTAGTGATACATTTTGGGATAGCACCTAAAGTTTAAAGCAGAAATTGTGGCACTTTTGAAATTTTCATTTTTGACCAAAATCGACAGGTCCGGGGCTTAGGGAATTTCTCATATGCCACTAAACGGTTGAAGCTCCTGTTCAAAAATGATGATCCGAAATCAACTTCTGTCACCTTAGTAATACATTTTGGGATAGTACCTAAAGTTTAAAGCAGAAATTGGTGCACTTTTGACATTTTCATTTTTGACCAAAATCGACAGGTCCGGGGCTTAGGGAATTTCTCATATGCCACAAAACGGTTGAAGCTCCTGTTCAAAAATGAGAATCCGAAATCAACTTCTGTCACCTTAGTGATACATTTTGGGATAATACCTAAAGTTCAAAGCAGAAATTGGGGCACTTTTGAAATTTTCATTTTTGACCAAAATCGACAGGTCCGGGGCTTAGGGAATTTCTCATATGCCACTAAACGGTTGAAGCTCCTGTTCAAAAATGATGCTCCGAAATCAACTTCTGTCACCTTAGTGATACATTTTGGGATAATACCTAAAGTTCAAAGCAGAAATTGGGGCACTTTTGAAATTTTCATTTTTGACCAAAATTGACAGGTCCGGGGCTTAGGGAATTTCTCATATGCCACTAAACGGTTGAAGCTCCTGTTCAAAAATGATGCTCCAAAATCAACTTCTGTCACCTTAGTGATACATTTTGGGATAGTACCTAAAGTTTAAAGCAGAAATTGGGGCACTTTTGAAATTTTCATTTTTGACCAAAATCGACAGTTCCGGGGCTTAGGGAATTTCTCATATGCGACTAAACGGTTGAAGCTCCTGTTCAAAAATGATGCTCCGAAATCAACTTCTGTCACCTTAGTGATACATTTTGGGATAATACCTAAAGTTCAAAGCAGAAATTGGGGCACTTTTGAAATTTTCATTTTTGACCAAAATCGACAGGTCCGGGGCTTAGGGAATTTCTCATATGCCACTAAACGGTTGAAGCTCCTGTTCAAAAAATATGCTCCAAAATCAACTTCTGTCACCTTAGTGATACATTTTGGGATAGTACCTAAAGTTTAAAGCAGAAATTGGGGCACTTTTGAAATTTTTTATTTTTGACCAAAATCGACAGGTCCGGGGCTTAGGGTATTTCTCATATGCCACTAAATGGTTGAAGCTCCTGTTCAAAAATGATGATCCGAAATCAACTTCTGTCACCTTAGTGATACATTTTGGGATAGTACCTAAAGTTCAAAGCAGAAATAGGTGCACTTTTGACATTTTCATTTTTGACCAAAATCGACAGGTCCGGGGCTTAGGGAATTTCTCATATGCCACAAAACGGTTGAAGCTACTATACGGTTGAAGCTCCTGTTCAAAAATTATGCTCCGAAATCAACTTCTGTCACCTTAGTGATACATTTTGGTATAGTACCTAAAGTTTAAAGCAGAAATTGGAGCACTTTTGAAATTTCCATTTTTGACCAAAATCGACAGGTTCGGGGCTTAGGGAATTTCTCATATGCCACTAAACGGTTGAAGCTCCTGTTCAAAAATTATGCTCCAAAATCAAATTCTGTCACCTTAGTGATACATTTTGGGAAAGTACCTAAAGTTTAAAGCAGAAATTGGGGCACTTTAGAAATTTTCATTTTTGACCAAAATCGACTGGGGCGGGGCTTAGGGAATTTCTCATATGCGACTAAACGGTTGAAGCTCCTGTTCAAAAATGATGCTCCGAAATCAACTTCTGTCACCTTAGTGATACATTTTGGGATAGCACCTAAAGTTTAAAGCAAAAATTGTGGCACTTTTGAAATTTTCATTTTTGACCAAAATCGACAGGTCCGGGGCTTAGGGAATTTCTCATATGCCACTAAACGGTTGAAGCTCCTGTTCAAAAATGATGATCCAAAATCAACTTCTGTCACCTTAGTGATACATTTTGGGATAGTACCTAAAGTTTAAAGCAGAAATTGGAGCACTTTTGAAATTTCCATTTTTGACCAAAATCGACAGGTCCGGGGCTTAGGGAATTTCTCATATGCCACTAAACGGTTGAAGCTCATGTTCAAAAATGAGAGTCCGTAATCAACTTCTGTCACCTTAGTGATACATTTTGGGATAGTACCTAAAGTTTAAAGCAGAAATTGGGGCACTTTTGAAATTTTCATTTTTGACCAAAATCGACAGGTCCGGGGCTTAGGGAATTTATCATATGCGACTAAACGGTTGAAGCTCCTGTTCAAAAATGATGCTCCGAAATCAACTTCTGTCACCTTAGTGATACATTTTGGGATAGCACCTAAAGTTTAAAGCAAAAATTGTGGCACTTTTGAAATTTTCATTTTTGACCAAAATCGACAGGTCCGGGACTTAGGGAATTTCTCATATGCCACTAAACGGTTGAAGCTCCTGTTCAAAAATTATGCTCCAAAATCAAATTCTGTCACCTTAGTGATACATTTTGGGAAAGTACCTAAAGTTTAAAGCAGAAATTGGGGCACTTTTGAAATTTTCATTTTTGACCAAAATTGACAGGTCCTGGGCTTAAGGTATTTCTCATATGCCACTAAACGGTTGAAGCTCCTGTTCAAAAATGATGATCCGAAATCAACTTCTGTCACCTTAGTGATACATTTTGGGATAGTACCTAAAGTTTAAAGCAGAATTTGGGGCACTTTTGAAATTTTCATTTTTGACCAAAATCGACAGGTCCGGGGATTAGGGTATTTCTCATATTCCACTAAACGGTTGAAGCTCCTGTTCAAAAATGAGAATCCGAAATCAACTTCTGTCACCTTAGTGATACATTTTGGGATAGTACCTAAAGTTTAAAGCAGAAATTGGTGCACTTTTGACATTTTCATTTTTGACCAAAATCGACAGGTCCGGGGCTTAGGGAATTTCTCATATGCCACAAAACGGTTGAAGCTACTATACGGTTGAAGCTCCTGTTCAAAAATTATGCTCCGAAATCAACTTTTGTCACCTTAGTGATACATTTTGGGAAAGTACCTAAAGTTTAAAGCAGAAATTGGGGCACTTTTGAAATTTTTATTTTTGACCAAAATCGACAGGTCCGGGGCTTAGGGTATTTCTCATATGCCACTAAACGGTTGAAGCTCCTGTTCAAAAATGAGAATCCGAAATCAACTTCTGTCACCTTAGTGATACATTTTGGGATAGTACCTAAAGTTTAAAGCAGAAATAGGTGCACTTTTGACATTTTCATTTTTGACCAAAATCGACAGGTCCGGGGCTTAGGGAATTTCTCATTTGCCACAAAACGGTTGAAGCTCCTGTTTAAAAATGATGCTCCAAAATCAACTTCTGTCACCTTAGTGATACATTTTGGGATAGTACCTAAAGTTTAATGCAGAAATAGGTGCACTTTTGACATTTTCATTTTTGACCAAAATCGACTGTGGCGGGGCTTAGGGAATTTCTCATATGCCACTAAACGGTTGAAGCTCATGTTCAAAAATGAGAGTCCGAAATCAACTTCTGTCACCTTAGTGATACATTTTGGGATAGTACCTAAAGTTTAAAGTATAAATTGGGGCACTTTTGAAATTTTCATTTTTGACCAAAATCGACAGGTCCGGGGCTTAGGGAATTTCTCATATGCGACTAAACGGTTGAAGCTCCTGTTCAAAAATGATGCTCCGAAATCAACTTCTGTCACCTTAGTGATACATTTTGGGATAGCACCTAAAGTTTAAAGTAGAAATTGGGGCACTTTTGAAATTTTCATTTTTGACCAAAATCGACAGGTCCGGGGCTTAGGGAATTTCTCATATGCCACTAAACGGTTGAAGCTCATGTTCAAAAATGAGAGTCCGAAATCAACTTCTGTCACCTTAGTGATACATTTTGGGATAGTACCTAAAGTTTAAAGCAGAAATTGGGGCACTTTTGAAATTTTCATTTTTGACCAAAATCGACAGGTCCGGGGCTTAGGGAATTTATCATATGCGACTAAACGGTTGAAGCTCCTGTTCAAAAATGATGCTCCGAAATCAACTTCTGTCACCTTAGTGATACATTTTGGGATAGCACCTAAAGTTTAAAGCAAAAATTGTGGCACTTTTGAAATTTTCATTTTTGACCAAAATCGACAGGTCCGGGACTTAGGGAATTTCTCATATGCCACTAAACGGTTGAAGCTCCTGTTCAAAAATTATGCTCCAAAATCAAATTCTGTCACCTTAGTGATACATTTTGGGAAAGTACCTAAAGTTTAAAGCAGAAATTGGGGCACTTTTGAAATTTTCATTTTAGACCAAAATTGACAGGTCCGGGGCTTAAGGTATTTCTCATATGCCACTAAACGGTTGAAGCTCCTGTTCAAAAATGAGAATCCGAAATCAACTTCTGTCACCTTAGTGATACATTTTGGGATAGTACCTAAAGTTTAAAGCAGAAATTGGTGCACTTTTGACATTTTTATTTTTGACCAAAATCGACAGGTCCGGGGCTTAGGGTATTTCTCATATGCCACTAAACGGTTGAAGCTCCTGTTCAAAAATGAGAATCCGAAATCAACTTCTGTCACCTTAGTGATACATTTTGGGATAGTACCTAAAGTTTAAAGCAGAAATAGGTGCACTTTTGACGTTTTCATTTTTGACCAAAATCGACAGGTCCGGGGCTTAGGGAATTTCTCATTTGCCACAAAACGGTTGAAGCTCCTGTTCAAAAATGATGCTCCAAAATCAACTTCTGTCACCTTAGTGATACATTTTGGGATTGTACCTAAAGTTTAAAGCAGAAATTGGGGCACTTTTGAAATTTTCATTTTTGACCAAAATCGACAGGTCCGGGGCTTAGGGAATTTCTCATATGCCACTAAACGGTTGAAGCTCCTGTTCAAAAATTATGCTCCAAAATCAACTTCTGTCACCTTAGTGATACATTTTGGGAAAGTACCTAAAGTTTAAAGCAGAAATTGGGGCACTTTTGAAATTTTCATTTATGACCAAAATTGACAGGTCCGGGGCTTAAGGTATTTCTCATATGCCACTAAACGGTTGAAGCTCCTGTTCAAAAATGATGATCCGAAATCAATTTCTGTCACCTTAGTGATACATTTTGGGATAATACCTAAAGTTCAAAGCAGAAATTGGGGCACTTTTAAAATTTTCATTTTTGACCAAAATCGACAGGTCCGGGGCTTAGGGAATTTCTCATATGCCACTAAACGGTTGAAGCTCCTGTTCAAAAATGATGCTCCGAAATCAACTTCTGTCACCTTAGTGATACATTTTGGGATAATACCTAAAGTTCAAAGCAGAAATTGGGGCACTTTTGAAATTTTCATTTTTGACCAAAATTGACAGGTCCGGGGCTTAGGGAATTTCTCATATGCCACTACACGGTTGAAGCTCCTGTTCAAAAATGATGCTCCAAAATCAACTTCTGTCACCTTAGTGATACATTTTGGGATAGTACCTAAAGTTTAAAGCAGAAATTGGGGCACTTTTGAAATTTTCATTTTTGACCAAAATCGACAGTTCCGGGGCTTAGGGAATTTCTCATATGCGACTAAACGGTTGAAGCTCCTGTTCAAAAATGATGCTCCGAAATCAACTTCTGTCACCTTAGTGATACATTTTGGGATAATACCTAAAGTTCAAAGCAGAAATTGGGGCACTTTTGAAATTTTCATTTTTGACCAAAATCGACAGGTCCGGGGCTTAGGGAATTTCTCATATGCCACTAAACGGTTGAAGCTCCTGTTCAAAAAATATGCTCCAAAATCAACTTCTGTCACCTTAGTGATACATTTTGGGATAGTACCTAAAGTTTAAAGCAGAAATTGGGGCACTTTTGAAATTTTTATTTTTGACCAAAATCGACAGGTCCGGGGCTTAGGGTATTTCTCATATGCCACTAAATGGTTGAAGCTCCTGTTCAAAAATGATGATCCGAAATCAACTTCTGTCACCTTAGTGATACATTTTGGGATAGTACCTAAAGTTCAAAGCAGAAATTGGGGCACTTTTGACATTTTCATTTTTGACCAAAATCGACAGGTCCGGGGCTTAGGGAATTTCTCATATGCCACAAAACGGTTGAAGCTACTATACGGTTGAAGCTCCTGTTCAAAAATTATGCTCCGAAATCAACTTCTGTCACCTTAGTGATACATTTTGGTATAGTACCTAAAGTTTAAAGCAGAAATTGGAGCACTTTTGAAATTTCCATTTTTGACCAAAATCGACAGGTCCGGGGCTTAGGGAATTTCTCATATGCCACTAAACGGTTGAAGCTCCTGTTCAAAAATTATGCTCCAAAATCAAATTCTGTCACCTTAGTGATACATTTTGGGAAAGTACCTAAAGTTTAAAGCAGAAATTGGGGCACTTTAGAAATTTTCATTTTTGACCAAAATCGACTGGGGCGGGGCTTAGGGAATTTCTCATATGCCACTAAACGGTTGAAGCTCATGTTCAAAAATGAGAGTCCGAAATCAACTTCTGTCACCTTAGTGATACATTTTGGGATAGTACCTAAAGTTTAAAGTAGAAATTGGGGCACTTTTGAAATTTTCATTTTTGACCAAAATCGGCAGGTCCGGGGCTTAGGGAATTTCTCATATGCGACTAAACGGTTGAAGCTCCTGTTCAAAAATGATGCTCCGAAATCAACTTCTGTCACCTTAGTGATACATTTTGGGATAGCACCTAAAGTTTAAAGCAAAAATTGTGGCACTTTTGAAATTTTCATTTTTGACCAAAATCGACAGGTCCGGGGCTTAGGGAATTTCTCATATGCCACTAAACGGTTGAAGCTCCTGTTCAAAAATGATGATCCGAAATCAACTTCTGTCACCTTAGTGATACATTTTGGGATAGTACCTAAAGTTTAAAGCAGAAATTGGAGCACTTTTGAAATTTCCATTTTTGACCAAAATCGACAGGTCCGGGGCTTAGGGAATTTCTCATATGCCACTAAACGGTTGAAGCTCATGTTCAAAAATGAGAGTCCGAAATCAACTTCTGTCACCTTAGTGATACATTTTGGGATAGTACCTAAAGTTTAAAGCAGAAATTGGGGCACTTTTGAAATTTTCATTTTTGACCAAAATCGACAGGTCCGGGGCTTAGGGAATTTATCATATGCGACTAAACGGTTGAAGCTCCTGTTCAAAAATGATGCTCCGAAATCAACTTCTGTCACCTTAGTGATACATTTTGGGATAGCACCTAAAGTTTAAAGCAAAAATTGTGGCACTTTTGAAATTTTCATTTTTGACCAAAATCGACAGGTCCGGGACTTAGGGAATTTCTCATATGCCACTAAACGGTTGAAGCTCCTGTTCAAAAATTATGCTCCAAAATCAAATTCTGTCACCTTAGTGATACATTTTGGGAAAGTACCTAAAGTTTAAAGCAGAAATTGGGGCACTTTTGAAATTTTCATTTTTGACCAAAATTGACAGGTCCGGGGCTTAAGGTATTTCTCATATGCCACTAAACGGTTGAAGCTCCTGTTCAAAAATGATGATCCGAAATCAACTTCTGTCACCTTAGTGATACATTTTGGGATAGTACCTAAAGTTTAAAGCAGAAATTGGGGCACTTTTGAAATTTTCATTTTTGACCAAAATCGACAGGTCCGGGGATTAGGGTATTTCTCATATTCCACTAAACGGTTGAAGCTCCTGTTCAAAAATGAGAATCCGAAATCAACTTCTGTCACCTTAGTGATACATTTTGGGATAGTACCTAAAGTTTAAAGCAGAAATAGGTGCACTTTTGACATTTTCATTTTTGACCAAAATCGACAGGTCCGGGGCTTAGCGAATTTCTCATTTGCCACAAAACGGTTGAAGCTCCTGTTCAAAAATGATGCTCCAAAATCAACTTCTGTCACCTTAGTGATACATTTTGGGATTGTACCTAAAGTTTAAAGCAGAAATTGGGGCACTTTTGAAATTTTCATTTTTGACCAAAATCGACAGTTCCGGGGCTTAGGGAATTTCTCATATGCGACTAAACGGTTGAAGCTCCTGTTCAAAAATTATGCTCCAAAATCAACTTCTGTCACCTTAGTGATACTTTTTGGGATAGCACCTAAAGTTTAAAGCAGAAATTGTGGCACTTTTGAAATTTTCATTTTTGACCAAAATCGACAGGTCCGGGGCTTAGGGAATTTCTCATATGCCACTAAACGGTTGAAGCTCCTGTTCAAAAATGATGATCCGAAATCAACTTCTGTCACCTTAGTAATACATTTTGGGATAGTACCTAAAGTTTAAAGCAGAAATTGGTGCACTTTTGACATTTTCATTTTTGACCAAAATCGACAGGTCCGGGGCTTAGTGAATTTCTCATATGCCACAAAACGGTTGAAGCTACTATACGGTTGAAGCTCCTGTTCAAAAATTATGCTCCGATATCAACTTCTGTCACCTTAGTGATACATTTTGGGATAGTACCTAAAGTTTAAAGCAGAAATTGGGGCACTTTTGAAATTTTCATTTTTGACCAAAATCGACAGTTCCGGGGCTTAGGGAATTTCTCATATGCGACTAAACGGTTGAAGCTCCTGTTCAAAAATGATGCTCCGAAATCAACTTCTGTCACCTTAGTGATACATTTTGGGATAATACCTAAAGTTCAAAGCAGAAATTGGGGCACTTTTGAAATTTTCATTTTTGACCAAAATCGACAGGTCCGGGGCTTAAGGTATTTCTCATATGCCACTAAACGGTTGAAGCTCCTGTTAAAAAATGATGATCCGAAATCAACTTCTGTCACCTTAGTGATACATTTTGGGATAGTACCTAAAGTTTAAAGCAGAAATTGGGGCACTTTTGAAATTTTCATTTTTGACCAAAATCAACAGGTCCGGGGATTAGGGTATTTCTCATATGCCACTAAACGGTTGAAGCTCCTGTTCAAAAATGAGAATCCGAAATCAACTTCTGTCACCTTAATGATACATTTTGGGAAAGTACCTAAAGTTTAAAGCAGAAATAGGTGCACTTTTGACATTTTCATTTTTGACCAAAATCGACAGGTCCGGGGCTTAGGGAATTTCTCATTTGCCACAAAACGGTTGAAGCTCCTGTTCAAAAATGATGCTCCAAAATCAACTTCTGTCACCTTAGTGATACATTTTGGGATAGTACCTAAAGTTTAAAGCAGAAATTGGGGCACTTTTGAAATTTTCATTTTTGACCAAAATCGACAGTTCCGGGGCTTAGGGAATTTCTCATATGCGACTAAACGGTTGAAGCTCCTGTTCAAAAATGATGCTCCGAAATCAACTTCTGTCACCTTAGTGATACATTTTGGGATAATACCTAAAGTTCAAAGCAGAAATTGGGGCACTTTTGAAATTTTCATTTTGACCAAAATCGACAGGTCCGGGGCTTAGGGAATTTCTCATATGCCACTAAACGGTTGAAGCTCCTGTTCAAAAAATATGCTCCAAAATCAACTTCTGTCACCTTAGTGATACATTTTGGGATAGTACCTAAAGTTTAAAGCAGAAATTGGGGCACTTTTGAAATTTTTATTTTTGACCAAAATCGACAGGTCCGGGGCTTAGGGTATTTCTCATATGCCACTAAATGGTTGAAGCTCCTGTTCAAAAATGATGATCCGAAATCAACTTCTGTCACCTTAGTGATACATTTTGGGATAGTACCTAAAGTTCAAAGCAGAAATAGGTGCACTTTTGACATTTTCATTTTTGACCAAAATCGACAGGTCCGGGGCTTAGGGAATTTCTCATATGCCACAAAACGGTTGAAGCTACTATACGGTTGAAGCTCCTGTTCAAAAATTATGCTCCGAAATCAACTTCTGTCACCTTAGTGATACATTTTGGTATAGTACCTAAAGTTTAAAGCAGAAATTGGAGCACTTTTGAAATTTCCTTTTTTGACCAAAATTGACAGGTCCGGGGCTTAAGGTATTTCTCATATGCCACTAAACGGTTGAAGCTCCTGTTCAAAAATGATGATCCGAAATCAATTTCTGTCACCTTAGTGATACATTTTGGGATAGTACCTAAAGTTTAAAGCAGAAATTGGAGCACTTTTGAAATTTCCTTTTTTGACCAAAATCGACAGGTCCGGGGCTTAGGGAATTTCTCATATGCGACTAAACGGTTGAAGCTCCTGTTCAAAAATGATGCTCCGAAATCAACTTCTGTCACCTTAGTGATACATTTTGGGATAGCACCTAAAGTTTAAAGCAAAAATTGTGGCACTTTTGAAATTTTCATTTTTGACCAAAATCGACAGGTCCGGGACATAGGGAATTTCTCATATGCCACTAAACGGTTGAAGCTCCTGTTCAGAAATTATGCTCCAAAATCAAATTCTGTCACCTTAGTGATACATTTTGGGAAAGTACCTAAAGTTTAAAGCAGAAATTGGGGCACTTTTGAAATTTTTATTTTTGACCAAAATTGACAGGTCCGGGGCTTAAGGTATTTCTCATATGCCACTAAACGGTTGAAGCTCCTGTTCAAAAATGATGATCCGAAATCAACTTCTGTCACCTTAGTGATACATTTTGGGATAGTACCTAAAGTTTAAAGCAGAAATTGGGGCACTTTTGAAATTTTCATTTTTGACCAAAATCGACAGGTCCGGGGCTTAGGGTATTTCTCATATGCCACTAAACGGTTGAAGCTCCTGTTCAAAAATGAGAATCCGAAATCAACTTCTGTCACCTTAGTGATACATTTTGGGATAGTACCTAAAGTTTAAAGCAGAAATAGGTGCACTTTTGACATTTTCATTTTTGACCAAAATCGACAGGTCCGGGGCTTAGGGAATTTCTCATTTGCCACAAAACGGTTGAAGCTCCTGTTCAAAAATGATGCTCCAAAATCAACTTCTGTCACCTTAGTGATACATTTTGTGATAGTACCTAAAGTTTAAAGCAGAAATTGGGGCACTTTTGAAATTTTCATTTTTGACCAAAATCGACAGTTCCGGGGCTTAGGGAATTTCTCATATGCGACTAAACGGTTGAAGCTCCTGTTCAAAAATGATGCTCCGAAATCAACTTCTGTCACCTTAGTGATACATTTTGGGATAATACCTAAAGTTCAAAGCAGAAATTGGGGCACTTTTGAAATTTTCATTTTTGACCAAAATCGACAGGTCCGGGGCTTAGGGAATTTCTCATATGCCACTAAACGGTTGAAGCTCCTGTTCAAAAATTATGCTCCAAAATCAACTTCTGTCACCTTAGTGATACATTTAGGGAAAGTACCTAAAGTTTAAAGCAGAAATTGGGGCACTTTTGAAATTTTCATTTTTGACCAAAATTGACAGGTCCGGGGCTTAAGGTATTTCTCATATGCCACTAAACGGTTGAAGCTCCTGTTCAAAAATGATGATCCGAAATCAACTTCTGTCACCTTAGTGATACATTTTGGGATAGTTCCTAAAGTTTAAAGCAGAAATTGGGGCACTTTTGAAATTTTCATTTTTGACCAAAATCAACAGGTCCGGGGATTAGGGTATTTCTCATATGCCACTAAACGGTTGAAGCTCCTGTTCAAAAATGAGAATCCGAAATCAACTTCTGTCACCTTAATGATACATTTTGGGAAAGTACCTAAAGTTTAAAGCAGAAATAGGTGCACTTTTGACATTTTCATTTTTGACCAAAATCGACAGGTCCGGGGCTTAGGGAATTTCTCATTTGCCACAAAACGGTTGAAGCTCCTGTTCAAAAATGATGCTCCAAAATCAACTTCTGTCACCTTAGTGATACATTTTGGGATAGTACCTAAAGTTTAAAGCAGAAATTGGGGCACTTTTGAAATTTTTATTTTTGACCAAAATCGACAGGTCCGGGGCTTAGGGAATTTCTCATATGCCACTAAACGGTTGAAGCTCATGTTCAAAAATGAGAGTCCGAAATCAACTTCTGTCACCTTAGTGATACATTTTGGGATAGTACCTAAAGTTTAAAGCAGAAATTGGGGCACTTTTGAAATTTTCATTTTTGACCAAAATCGACAGGTCCGGGGCTTAGGGAATTTATCATATGCGACTAAACGGTTGAAGCTCCTGTTCAAAAATGATGCTCCGAAATCAACTTCTGTCACCTTAGTGATACATTTTGGGATAGCACCTAAAGTTTAAAGCAAAAATTGTGGCACTTTTGAAATTTTCATTTTTGACCAAAATCGACAGGTCCGGGACTTAGGGAATTTCTCATATGCCACTAAACGGTTGAAGCTCCTGTTCAAAAATTATGCTCCAAAATCAAATTCTGTCACCTTAGTGATACATTTTGGGAAAGTACCTAAAGTTTAAAGCAGAAATTGGGGCACTTTTGAAATTTTCATTTTTGACCAAAATTGACAGGTCCGGGGCTTAAGGTATTTCTCATATGCCACTAAACGGTTGAAGCTCCTGTTCAAAAATGATGATCCGAAATCAACTTCTGTCACCTTAGTGATACATTTTGGGATAGTACCTAAAGTTTAAAGCAGAAATTGGGGCACTTTTGAAATTTTCATTTTTG
The DNA here is from genome assembly GCF_028390025.1 of Pseudophryne corroboree. NCBI lineage: Eukaryota > Metazoa > Chordata > Amphibia > Anura > Myobatrachidae > Pseudophryne > Pseudophryne corroboree. The sequence continues at coordinate 11,241 of NW_026968249.1, read as the reverse complement.
ACCAAAATCGACAGGTCCGGGGATTAGGGTATTTCTCATATGCCACTAAACGGTTGAAGCTCCTGTTAAAAAATGAGAATCCGAAATCAACTTCTGTCACCTTAGTGATACATTTTGGGATAGTACCTAAAGTTTAAAGCAGAAATAGGTGGACTTTTGACATTTTCATTTTTGACCAAAATCGACAGGTCCGGGGCTTAGGGAATTTCTCATTTGCCACAAAACGGTTGAAGCTCCTGTTCAAAAATGATGCTCCAAAATCAACTTCTGTCACCTTAGTGATACATTTTGGGATTGTACCTAAAGTTTAAAGCAGAAATTGGGGCACTTTTGAAATTTTCATTTTTGACCAAAATCGACAGTTCCGGGGCTTAGGGAATTTCTCATATGCGACTAAACGGTTGAAGCTCCTGTTCAAAAATGATGCTCCGAAATCAACTTCTGTCACCTTAGTGATACATTTTGGGATAATACCTAAAGTTCAAAGCAGAAATTGGGGCACTTTTGAAATTTTCATTTTTGACCAAAATCGACAGGTCCGGGGCTTAGGGAATTTCTCATATGCCACTAAACGGTTGAAGCTCCTGTTCAAAAATTATGCTCCAAAATCAAATTCTGTCACCTTAGTGATACATTTTGGGAAAGTACCTAAAGTTTAAAGCAGAAATTGGGGCACTTTTGAAATTTTCATTTTTGACCAAAATTGACAGGTCCGGGGCTTAAGGTATTTCTCATATGCCACTAAACGGTTGAAGCTCCTGTTCAAAAATGATGATCCGAAATCAATTTCTGTCACCTTAGTGATACATTTTGGGATAATACCTAAAGTTCAAAGCAGAAATTGGGGCACTTTTAAAATTTTCATTTTTGACCAAAATCGACAGGTCCGGGGCTTAGGAAATTTCTCATATGCCACTAAACGGTTGAAGCTCCTGTTCAAAAATGATGATCCGAAATCAACTTCTGTCACCTTAGTGATACATTTTGGAATAGTACCTAAAGTTTAAAGCAGAAATTGGAGCACTTTTGAAATTTCCATTTTTGACCAAAATCGACAGGTCCGGGGCTTAGGGAATTTCTCATATGCCACTAAACGGTTGAAGCTCATGTTCAAAAATGAGAGTCCGAAATCAACTTCTGTCACCTTAGTGATACATTTTGGGATAGTACCTAAAGTTTAAAGCAGAAATTGGGGCACTTTTGAAATTTTCATTTTTGACCAAAATCGACAGGTCCGGGGCTTAGGGAATTTATCATATGCGACTAAACGGTTGAAGCTCCTGTTCAAAAATGATGCTCCGAAATCAACTTCTGTCACCTTAGTGATACATTTTGGGACAGTACCTAAAGTTTAAAGCAGAAATTGGGGCACTTTTGAAATTTTCATTTTTGACCAAAATTGACAGGTCCGGGGCTTAAGGTATTTCTCATATGCCACTAAACGGTTGAAGCTCCTGTTCAAAAATGATGATCCGAAATCAATTTCTGTCACCTTAGTGATACATTTTGGGATAATACCTAAAGTTCAAAGCAGAAATTGGGGCACTTTTAAAATTTTCATTTTTGACCAAAATCGACAGGTCCGGGGCTTAGGGAATTTCTCATATGCCACTAAAACGGTTGAAGCTCCTGTTCAAAAATGATGATCCGAAATCAACTTCTGTCACCTTAGTGATACATTTTGGGATAGTACCTAAAGTTTAAAGCAGAAATTGGAGCACTTTTGAAATTTCCATTTTTGACCAAAATCGACAGGTCCGGGGCTTAGGAAATTTCTCATATGCCACTAAACGGTTGAAGCTCATGTTCAAAAATGAGAGTCCGAAATCAACTTCTGTCACCTTAGTGATACATTTTGGGATAGTACCTAAAGTTTAAAGCAGAAATTGGGGCACTTTTGAAATTTTCATTTTTGACCAAAATCGACAGGTCCGGGGCTTAGGGAATTTATCATATGCGACTAAACGGTTGAAGCTCCTGTTCAAAAATGATGCTCCGAAATCAACTTCTGTCACCTTAGTGATACATTTTGGGATAGCACCTAAAGTTTAAAGCAAAAATTGTGGCACTTTTGAAATTTTCATTTTTGACCAAAATCGACAGGTCCGGGACTTAGGGAATTTCTCATATGCCACTAAACGGTTGAAGCTCCTGTTCAAAAATTATGCTCCAAAATCAAATTCTGTCACCTTAGTGATACATTTTGGGAAAGTACCTAAAGTTTAAAGCAGAAATTGGGGCACTTTTGAAATTTTCATTTTTGACCAAAATTGACAGGTCCGGGGCTTAAGGTATTTCTCATATGCCACTAAACGGTTGAAGCTCCTGTTCAAAAATGATGATCCGAAATCAACTTCTGTCACCTTAGTGATACATTTTGGGATAGTACCTAAAGTTTAAAGCAGAAATTGGGGCACTTTTGAAATTTTCATTTTTGACCAAAATCGACAGGTCCGGGGCTTAGGGAATTTATCATATGCGACTAAACGGTTGAAGCTCCTGTTCAAAAATTATGCTCCAAAATCAAATTCTGTCACCTTAGTGATACATTTTGGGAAAGTACCTAAAGTTTAAAGCAGAAATTGGGGCACTTTTGAAATTTTAATTTTTGACCAAAATTGACAGGTCCGGGGCTTAAGGTATTTCTCATATGCCACTAAACGGTTGAAGCTCCTGTTCAAAAATGATGATCCGAAATCAACTTCTGTCACCTTAGTGATACATTTTGGGATAGTACCTAAAGTTTAAAGCAGAAATTGGGGCACTTTTGAAATTTTCATTTTTGACCAAAATCGACAGGTCCGGGGCTTAGGGAATTTATCATATGCGACTAAACGGTTGAAGCTCCTGTTCAAAAATGATGCTCCGAAATCAACTTCTGTCACCTTAGTGATACATTTTGGGATAGCACCTAAAGTTTAAAGCAAAAATTGTGGCACTTTTGAAATTTTCATTTTTGACCAAAATCGACAGGTCCGGGGCTTAGGGAATTTATCATATGCGACTAAACGGTTGAAGCTCCTGTTCAAAAATGATGCTCCGAAATCAACTTCTGTCACCTTAGTGATACATTTTGGGATAGCACCTAAAGTTTAAAGCAAAAATTGTGGCACTTTTGAAATTTTCATTTTTGACCAAAATCGACAGGTCCGGGGCTTAGGGAATTTCTCATATGCCACTAAACGGTTGAAGCTCATGTTCAAAAATGAGAGTCCGAAATCAACTTCTGTCACCTTAGTGATACATTTTGGGATAGTACCTAAAGTTTAAAGCAGAAATTGGGGCACTTTTGAAATTTTCATTTTTGACCAAAATCGACAGGTCCGGGGCTTAGGGAATTTATCATATGCGACTAAACGGTTGAAGCTCCTGTTCAAAAATGATGCTCCGAAATCAACTTCTGTCACCTTAGTGATACATTTTGGGATAGCACCTAAAGTTTAAAGCAGAAATTGGAGCACTTTTGAAATTTCCATTTTTGACCAAAATCGACAGGTCCGGGGCTTAGGGAATTTCTCATATGCCACTAAACGGTTGAAGCTCATGTTCAAAAATGAGAGTCCGAAATCAACTTCTGTCACCTTAGTGATACATTTTGGGATAGTACCTAAAGTTTAAAGCAGAAATTGGGGCACTTTTGAAATTTTCATTTTTGACCAAAATCGACAGGTCCGGGGCTTAGGGAATTTATCATATGCGACTAAACGGTTGAAGCTCCTGTTCAAAAATGATGCTCCGAAATCAACTTCTGTCACCTTAGTGATACATTTTGGGATAGCACCTAAAGTTTAAAGCAAAAATTGTGGCACTTTTGAAATTTTCATTTTTGACCAAAATCGACAGGTCCGGGACTTAGGGAATTTCTCATATGCGACTAAACGGTTGAAGCTCCTGTTCAAAAATTATGCTCCAAAATCAAATTCTGTCACCTTAGTGATACATTTTGGGAAAGTACCTAAAGTTTAAAGCAGAAATTGGGGCACTTTTGAAATTTTCATTTTTGACCAAAATTGACAGGTCCGGGGCTTAAGGTATTTCTCATATGCCACTAAACGGTTGAAGCTCCTGTTCAAAAATGATGATCCGAAATCAACTTCTGTCACCTTAGTGATACATTTTGGGATAGTACCTAAAGTTTAAAGCAGAAATTGGGGCACTTTTGAAATTTTCATTTTTGACCAAAATCGACAGGTCCGGGGCTTAGGGAATTTATCATATGCGACTAAACGGTTGAAGCTCCTGTTCAAAAATTATGCTCCAAAATCAAATTCTGTCACCTTAGTGATACATTTTGGGAAAGTACCTAAAGTTTAAAGCAGAAATTGGGGCACTTTTGAAATTTTAATTTTTGACCAAAATTGACAGGTCCGGGGCTTAAGGTATTTCTCATATGCCACTAAACGGTTGAAGCTCCTGTTCAAAAATGATGATCCGAAATCAACTTCTGTCACCTTAGTGATACATTTTGGGATAGTACCTAAAGTTTAAAGCAGAAATTGGGGCACTTTTGAAATTTTCATTTTTGACCAAAATCGACAGGTCAGGGGCTTAGGGAATTTCTCATATGCCACTAAACGGTTGAAGCTCATGTTCAAAAATGAGAGTCCGAAATCAACTTCTGTCACCTTAGTGATACATTTTGGGATAGTACCTAAAGTTTAAAGCAGAAATTGGGGCACTTTTGAAATTTTCATTTTTGACCAAAATCGACAGGTCCGGGGCTTAGGGAATTTATCATATGCGACTAAACGGTTGAAGCTCCTGTTCAAAAATGATGCTCCGAAATCAACTTCTGTCACCTTAGTGATACATTTTGGGATAGCACCTAAAGTTTAAAGCAAAAATTGTGGCACTTTTGAAATTTTCATTTTTGACCAAAATCGACAGGTCCGGGACTTAGGGAATTTCTCATATGCCACTAAACGGTTGAAGCTCCTGTTCAAAAATTATGCTCCAAAATCAAATTCTGTCACCTTAGTGATACATTTTGGGAAAGTACCTAAAGTTTAAAGCAGAAATTGGGGCACTTTTGAAATTTTCATTTTTGACCAAAATTGACAGGTCCGGGGCTTAAGGTATTTCTCATATGCCACTAAACGGTTGAAGCTCCTGTTCAAAAATGATGATCCGAAATCAACTTCTGTCACCTTAGTGATACATTTTGGGATAGTACCTAAAGTTTAAAGCAGAAATTGGGGCACTTTTGAAATTTTCATTTTTGACCAAAATCGACAGGTCCGGGGATTAGGGTATTTCTCATATTCCACTAAACGGTTGAAGCTCCTGTTCAAAAATGAGAATCCGAAATCAACTTCTGTCACCTTAGTGATACATTTTGGGATAGTACCTAAAGTTTAAAGCAGAAATTGGTGCACTTTTGACATTTTTATTTTTGACCAAAATCGACAGGTCCGGGGCTTAGGGAATTTCTCATTTGCCACAAAACGGTTGAAGCTCCTGTTCAAAAATGATGCTCCAAAATCAACTTCTGTCACCTTAGTGATACATTTTGGGATTGTACCTAAAGTTTAAAGCAGAAATTGGGGCACTTTTGAAATTTTCATTTTTGACCAAAATCGACAGTTCCGGGACTTAGGGAATTTCTCATATGCGACTAAACGGTTGAAGCTCCTGTTCAAAAATGATGCTCCGAAATCAACTTCTGTCACCTTAGTGATACATTTTGGGATAATACCTAAAGTTCAAAGCAGAAATTGGGGCACTTTTGAAATTTTCATTTTTGACCAAAATCGACAGGTCCGGGGCTTAGGGAATTTCTCATATGCCACTAAACGGTTGAAGCTCCTGTTCAAAAATTATGCTCCAAAATCAACTTCTGTCACCTTAGTGATACATTTTGGGAAAGTACCTAAAGTTTAAAGCAGAAATTGGGGCACTTTTGAAATTTTCATTTTTGACCAAAATTGACAGGTCCGGGGCTTAAGGTATTTCTCATATGCCACTAAACGGTTGAAGCTCCTGTTCAAAAATGATGATCCGAAATCAATTTCTGTCACCTTAGTGATACATTTTGGGATAATACCTAAAGTTCAAAGCAGAAATTGGGGCACTTTTAAAATTTTCATTTTTGACCAAAATCGACAGGTCCGGGGCTTAGGGAATTTCTCATATGCCACTAAACGGTTGAAGCTCCTGTTCAAAAATGATGATCCGAAATCAACTTCTGTCACCTTAGTGATACATTTTGGAATAGTACCTAAAGTTTAAAGCAGAAATTGGAGCACTTTTGAAATTTCCATTTTTGACCAAAATCGACAGGTCCGGGGCTTAGGGAATTTCTCATATGCCACTAAACGGTTGAAGCTCATGTTCAAAAATGAGAGTCCGAAATCAACTTCTGTCACCTTAGTGATACATTTTGGGATAGTACCTAAAGTTTAAAGCAGAAATTGGGGCACTTTTGAAATTTTCATTTTTGACCAAAATCGACAGGTCCGGGGCTTAGGGAATTTATCATATGCGACTAAACGGTTGAAGCTCCTGTTCAAAAATGATGCTCCGAAATCAACTTCTGTCACCTTAGTGATACATTTTGGGACAGTACCTAAAGTTTAAAGCAGAAATTGGGGCACTTTTGAAATTTTCATTTTTGACCAAAATTGACAGGTCCGGGGCTTAAGGTATTTCTCATATGCCACTAAACGGTTGAAGCTCCTGTTCAAAAATGATGATCCGAAATCAATTTCTGTCACCTTAGTGATACATTTTGGGATAATACCTAAAGTTCAAAGCAGAAATTGGGGCACTTTTAAAATTTTCATTTTTGACCAAAATCGACAGGTCCGGGGCTTAGGGAATTTCTCATATGCCACTAAAACGGTTGAAGCTCCTGTTCAAAAATGATGATCCGAAATCAACTTCTGTCACCTTAGTGATACATTTTGGGATAGTACCTAAAGTTTAAAGCAGAAATTGGAGCACTTTTGAAATTTCCATTTTTGACCAAAATCGACAGGTCCGGGGCTTAGGGAATTTCTCATATGCCACTAAACGGTTGAAGCTCATGTTCAAAAATGAGAGTCCGAAATCAACTTCTGTCACCTTAGTGATACATTTTGGGATAGTACCTAAAGTTTAAAGCAGAAATTGGGGCACTTTTGAAATTTTCATTTTTGACCAAAATCGACAGGTCCGGGGCTTAGGGAATTTATCATATGCGACTAAACGGTTGAAGCTCCTGTTCAAAAATGATGCTCCGAAATCAACTTCTGTCACCTTAGTGATACATTTTGGGATAGCACCTAAAGTTTAAAGCAAAAATTGTGGCACTTTTGAAATTTTCATTTTTGACCAAAATCGACAGGTCCGGGACTTAGGGAATTTCTCATATGCCACTAAACGGTTGAAGCTCCTGTTCAAAAATTATGCTCCAAAATCAAATTCTGTCACCTTAGTGATACATTTTGGGAAAGTACCTAAAGTTTAAAGCAGAAATTGGGGCACTTTTGAAATTTTCATTTTTGACCAAAATTGACAGGTCCGGGGCTTAAGGTATTTCTCATATGCCACTAAACGGTTGAAGCTCCTGTTCAAAAATGATGATCCGAAATCAACTTCTGTCACCTTAGTGATACATTTTGGGATAGTACCTAAAGTTTAAAGCAGAAATTGGGGCACTTTTGAAATTTTCATTTTTGACCAAAATCGACAGGTCCGGGGCTTAGGGAATTTATCATATGCGACTAAACGGTTGAAGCTCCTGTTCAAAAATTATGCTCCAAAATCAAATTCTGTCACCTTAGTGATACATTTTGGGAAAGTACCTAAAGTTTAAAGCAGAAATTGGGGCACTTTTGAAATTTTAATTTTTGACCAAAATTGACAGGTCCGGGGCTTAAGGTATTTCTCATATGCCACTAAACGGTTGAAGCTCCTGTTCAAAAATGATGATCCGAAATCAACTTCTGTCACCTTAGTGATACATTTTGGGATAGTACCTAAAGTTTAAAGCAGAAATTGGGGCACTTTTGAAATTTTCATTTTTGACCAAAATCGACAGGTCCGGGGCTTAGGGAATTTATCATATGCGACTAAACGGTTGAAGCTCCTGTTCAAAAATGATGCTCCGAAATCAACTTCTGTCACCTTAGTGATACATTTTGGGATAGTACCTAAAGTTTAAAGCAGAAATTGGGGCACTTTTGAAATTTTTATTTTTGACCAAAATCGACAGGTCCGGGGCTTAGGGTATTTCTCATATGCCACTAAATGGTTGAAACTCCTGTTCAAAAATGATGATCCGAAATCAACTTCTGTCACCTTAGTGATACATTTTGGGATAGTACCTAAAGTTCAAAGCAGAAATTGGGGCACTTTTGACATTTTCATTTTTGACCAAAATCGACAGGTCCGGGGCTTAGGGAATTTCTCATATGCCACAAAACGGTTGAAGCTACTATACGGTTGAAGCTCCTGTTCAAAAATTATGCTCCGAAATCAACTTCTGTCACCTTAGTGATACATTTTGGTATAGTACCTAAAGTTTAAAGCAGAAATTGGAGCACTTTTGAAATTTCCATTTTTGACCAAAATCGACAGGTCCGGGGCTTAGGGAATTTCTCATATGCGACTAAACGGTTGAAGCTCCTGTTCAAAAATGATGCTCCGAAATCAACTTCTGTCACCTTAGTGATACATTTTGGGATAGCACCTAAAGTTTAAAGCAAAAATTGTGGCACTTTTGAAATTTTCATTTTTTGACCAAAATCGACAGGTCCGGGGCTTAGGGAATTTCTCATATGCCACTAAACGGTTGAAGCTCCTGTTCAAAAATGATGATCCGAAATCAACTTCTGTCACCTTAGTGATACATTTTGGGATAGTACCTAAAGTTTAAAGCAGAAATTGAAGCACTTTTGAAATTTCCATTTTTGACCAAAATCGACAGGTCCGGGGCTTAGGGAATTTCTCATATGCCACTAAACGGTTGAAGCTCCTGTTCAAAAATTATGCTCCAAAATCAAATTCTGTCACCTTAGTGATACATTTTGGGAAAGTACCTAAAGTTTAAAGCAGAAATTGGGGCACTTTAGAAATTTTCATTTTTGACCAAAATCGACTGGGGCGGGGCTTAGGGAATTTCTCATATGCCACTAAACGGTTGAAGCTCATGTTCAAAAATGAGAGTCCGAAATCAACTTCTGTCACCTTAGTGATACATTTTGGGATAGTACCTAAAGTTTAAAGCAGAAATTGGGGCACTTTTGAAATTTTCATTTTTGACCAAAATCGACAGGTCCGGGGCTTAGGGAATTTCTCATATGCGACTAAACGGTTGAAGCTCCTGTTCAAAAATGATGCTCCGAAATCAACTTCTGTCACCTTAGTGATACATTTTGGGATAGTACCTAAAGTTTAAAGCAGAAATTGGTGCACTTTTGACATTTTTATTTTTGACCAAAATCGACAGGTCCGGGGCTTAGGGTATTTCTCATATGCCACTAAACGGTTGAAGCTCCTGTTCAAAAATGATGATCCGAAATCAATTTCTGTCACCTTAGTGATACATTTTGGGATAGTACCTAAAGTTTAAAGCAGAAATTGGAGCACTTTTGAAATTTCCTTTTTTGACCAAAATCGACAGGTCCGGGGCTTAGGGAATTTCTCATATGCGACTAAACGGTTGAAGCTCCTGTTCAAAAATGATGCTCCGAAATCAACTTCTGTCACCTTAGTGATACATTTTGGGATAGCACCTAAAGTTTAAAGCAAAAATTGTGGCACTTTTGAAATTTTCATTTTTGACCAAAATCGACAGGTCCGGGACATAGGGAATTTCTCATATGCCACTAAACGGTTGAAGCTCCTGTTCAAAAATTATGCTCCAAAATCAAATTCTGTCACCTTAGTGATACATTTTGGGAAAGTACCTAAAGTTTAAAGCAGAAATTGGGGCACTTTTGAAATTTTTATTTTTGACCAAAATTGACAGGTCCGGGGCTTAAGGTATTTCTCATATGCCACTAAACGGTTGAAGCTCCTGTTCAAAAATGATGATCCGAAATCAACTTCTGTCACCTTAGTGATACATTTTGGGATAGTACCTAAAGTTTAAAGCAGAAATTGGGGCACTTTTGAAATTTTCATTTTTGACCAAAATCGACAGGTCCGGGGCTTAGGGTATTTCTCATATGCCACTAAACGGTTGAAGCTCCTGTTCAAAAATGAGAATCCGAAATCAACTTCTGTCACCTTAGTGATACATTTTGGGATAGTACCTAAAGTTTAAAGCAGAAATAGGTGCACTTTTGACATTTTCATTTTTGACCAAAATCGACAGGTCCGGGGCTTAGGGAATTTCTCATTTGCCACAAAACGGTTGAAGCTCCTGTTCAAAAATGATGCTCCAAAATCAACTTCTGTCACCTTAGTGATACATTTTGTGATAGTACCTAAAGTTTAAAGCAGAAATTGGGGCACTTTTGAAATTTTCATTTTTGACCAAAATCGACAGTTCCGGGGCTTAGGGAATTTCTCATATGCGACTAAACGGTTGAAGCTCCTGTTCAAAAATGATGCTCCGAAATCAACTTCTGTCACCTTAGTGATACATTTTGGGATAATACCTAAAGTTCAAAGCAGAAATTGGGGCACTTTTGAAATTTTCATTTTTGACCAAAATCGACAGGTCCGGGGCTTAAGGTATTTCTCATATGCCACTAAACGGTTGAAGCTCCTGTTAAAAAATGATGATCCGAAATCAACTTCTGTCACCTTAGTGATACATTTTGGGATAGTACCTAAAGTTTAAAGCAGAAATTGGGGCACTTTTGAAATTTTCATTTTTGACCAAAATCAACAGGTCCGGGGATTAGGGTATTTCTCATATGCCACTAAACGGTTGAAGCTCCTGTTCAAAAATGAGAATCCGAAATCAACTTCTGTCACCTTAATGATACATTTTGGGAAAGTACCTAAAGTTTAAAGCAGAAATAGGTGCACTTTTGACATTTTCATTTTTGACCAAAATCGACAGGTCCGGGGCTTAGGGAATTTCTCATTTGCCACAAAACGGTTGAAGCTCCTGTTCAAAAATGATGCTCCAAAATCAACTTCTGTCACCTTAGTGATACATTTTGGGATAGTACCTAAAGTTTAAAGCAGAAATTGGGGCACTTTTGAAATTTTCATTTTTGACCAAAATCGACAGTTCCGGGGCTTAGGGAATTTCTCATATGCGACTAAACGGTTGAAGCTCCTGTTCAAAAATGATGCTCCGAA